>NW_025422372.1:0-72500 GCF_011764305.1 Mustela putorius furo | reverse complement strand
GCAGCGGCGTCAAAAAAATCTCTTCCAACCCGAACCCCTAGAAATGCACACCCTGTTGGGATAGGGGTGGCGGCGGGGGTGAGGGAGTGTCCGGGAGGCAGCGTGCGGGGCTTGGGGAAGGGCCCTGACTTGCACTGGCTTTTATCTGGCAAACACGGATCAGGGCCATACGGTGGGCATCTCTGACCCCGACCAGGCAGACACTACCACTGTCCCTGAGACCCCCAGGCCCGGGGTTTTCCATCTCCATCCACATTCTGACCAGGAATCTGCCCTCTGAATTTCAGGCAAGGTTATTGCAGGCCAATTTAATGAAAGGCAAATAAAGTGATGCTCACGAGTTCTACCCCATGGGAAGAGAGCAAATTTTTTCTAAAAAACCGAAAATCCATGAACTTGCTTTCTTCGCTGTTAATCCTTATGCGGGGGTGGGCCAGCGCCAGGTGCCCTCATCAACTCCTACCTTCAAAAGTCAGATTATAAAACAGGCAAAATAAGGGAGTGGAAGTTTCTTTATAAGAGACATTCTTGGGGCACCTGGGTGGCTCGGTGGGTTAAGCCGCTGCCTTCGGCTCAGGTCATGATCATGGGTCCTGGGATCAAAACCCCCATCAGGTTCTCTGCTCAGCAAGGAGCCTGCTTCCTCCTCTCTCTCTGCCTGCCTCTCTGCCTGCTTGTGATCTCTCTCTCTGTCAAATAAATAAATATTAAAAGAAAGAGAGAGAGAGAGAGACACTCTTCACAAAGCGTTAGCATATGATTCCTCAAAGAGACTAACTCCCACACAGGGATCTACGTGACCTGCTAGGAAAATTCGCTGGTGACCTCTCGGAAACCCCGCCCGTGTAGATGTGTTTCCATCACCAGCCAAACTAGACCATGTCTTGGTCACAAGGAAGCCAGAGCCCTGGTTGGATGGTGGCCGTCTGAGGGGACAATGCAGATCGTTTCCCCGGGTCACTCACTAGTCGGGGTCATCAGGGCGGCCCTCACACGGGCAGAGGTCCTAGAGGGCTGCATTTTGGCCCCCCTGCTCCAATGGTGTGATCCCCCAGATCGGGCAGTCTTGAAGCCCATGGCAGGAGCTCTGGCTCCAAAGATGTCCCCCTCCCTCAGAGCTCAAATCCGACGTGGGGTTCGGGGGTTTCAGCCAGGCCTTCAGCCACTTTTCTCCAGAGCGGAACTGCAAAAATGAAAGAAATTACAGTTCTTTGTATTTTATCTCATTTTCATCGATATGTCACATTTGTTTTAAAACATAAATAATACACCAGGGCAGTAGCACATGCACATAATTGATAAATAAAATCGGCAGAGGCGTGCCGGAGGCGTGCTGGAGGCCACGCTCAGAATGTCGTGGTGGGAACTTGTGATCAGGAAACGCAGAGCAGACCCGGACCTGGGGCTGTGCCTCGTCGTCAATGGAGGCCAACCGAACCTGCCCAGAAGCTTGGCATTTTTATGAAGATCCTTTTAAACCAAATGGTCTCTATTTAGAGGAATTTATAGCAGGCAGTAAACATTCCAAGGGCATAGACTCGGGCTGGGCAAAAAAGTGCTGCCCCTTGTGAAGTAAGATAAATTATCTGAAGCTGCTTTCTGATACAACGGCAGAGTTGAGTAGTTATGAAAGAAACTGTATGGCGGCTTAACCCACCGAGCCCCTTGTGAAGTCCGCACGGCCCAAGTCCGCACGGCCCAAGTTATGCGCTCCTTGCCTTGTGCCGCCTCCTGAGAATTAAAAGGCGGGGGGGGGGGGGTCTGGATGTTCTTCCCCCAGCGACCCTGCCCTGCTGTCAGCTTCCTAGGAAAGAAGGTCTGCAGCGATGTTGGTGCTTCTGTGCCCTTTATAGGTTACGAATGTCCGAGAGGAGTACATGGGACGTCACATGCGGCTGTGCTGCTTGGACTTGTGCAGACGGTGGCTTTCCCCCAACCGCCACGGACAGAGCCATTCACTGAGGCTTTATTATGCACAGAGCATTCTGTCCAGTGTTGAAGAAAAATGAGAATAATAAGAAGAAGAATAAGAAATAAGGGGCGCCTGGGTGGCTCAGTGGGTTAAGCCTCTGCCTTTTGGTTCAGGTCATGGTCTCAGGGTCCTGGGATGGAGCCCCGCATCAGGCTCATTGCTCAGCAGGGAGCCTGCTTCCTCCTCTCTCTCTACCTACTTGTGATCTCTGTCTGTGAAGTAAATAATAAAAATTTTTTAAAAAGTAAAAAGAATAAGAAATAAGAATAAGAAAAATGAGAATAAGACTTTGCTTTTGCTCTAGTGGCAGACCCAAGACGCAGCGTCGAAGCGTGGAGGCACGTGAGCAGTGCTCCTTCAGGCCCGGGCAGGACGGGAAGGACACCTCGGGAGGGCACGGTGTGCAAGGCCGGCCTGCAGGCCACACGCGAGAACCTGGGCGTCACCACACAGATGCTGAAACCTTCCAGTTCATCTTCGCAGTCATTTTCCCCCGTGAATTCACTTTGTCTCGTTATGGGAGGATGTAAGCGAGCTGGCATGTGTGGTTGAAGCTGGGAAACTTAGATACCAAAAACAGGTAATGACGGCGTGACCTGGAGTATTTAGTCCTTTGGAAGACGCATATTCATGAAAAGAATCTATTTCCATGGTATTAAAATGTGCTTATCCTATTTTCCAGAAACCAAATGGCCCACTGAGGCAACAGAACTAAAATGCCTGAAAATCAAATACATGTAGCATGTCCAGAACGTCCTTTGCTCTTAGCGTGTGTGAAGCTTTCACTAATATGTTATTTTGTGGCTCCAAAGAGAGAGAGTGAGCTCTTCACTGGAAAAGAGCTGCGAGCAGGAGAAGGGCCCAGGCCTGTGCTGCTGTCCAACTGAGCCTCCTTCACCCGCTGCAAAAGTATGATTTCCTCAAATCCAAATACATGGAAGAAAGTCAACATCATGACAGCAAAATGTTCTGTGGAAACGTGGAACTACTGGGGGAAAGAAAGCAAACATTTCCCATATTGCAAATAGAAAGTAGAGGGGAAGTCCCAAGAAAAAAACAGATGAATGTCCACAATGACATCAGTTGTAAACGGGGAGTTCTCTGCTGGTATGAAAGGCGCAGAGTCTGGAACAACTTTACTCTACAGGTTAAAAGCCAAGTGCCAATCCCTCATTCAAGAAGGGTTTCCAGATGCTTTCAGCACCATTCAGCACTATTCCTTTGGAACTGAGGTCTAGGTTGTGTGTCTAGAATGAGCTAGATATGGCGCTGGCAAACTGTGGGCATTGGACCAAGCCTGGCCCACTACCAGTTGCTGTAAATAAAGTTTTATTGAAACAGCTGTTTTCATTTGTTAAGATAAATTATCTGAAGCTGCTTTCTGATACAACGGCAGAGTTGAGTAGTTATGAAAGAAACTGTATGGCCCACAAAGCTTAAAATATTTACTACCTGGACCTTTGCAGGAAGTTTGCTGGCCCCTGAAGTAAATAGTGAAAAAAAGTTCATTTTTCAGATGCCTTTCCTGTCTGGTATAAATAATCTAGAGGTTTAGAAATATTTATAGAGAAGACTGAATGCTTCCACTAGTCTCCTAAACGTTGGCCATTTCCCTCTGCTTAACACGATGTTCGATGTGAGGGGGAAGCCGTGGGGAATGGGGGCGGGCGGGCTGAGAAAGGGGAGGGCTGGGACCCCAGGACGAAGGCGAGGCTGGAAGTCAACACAGCTTTTCTGGATGGCCAAAGAAGGATAATTGCTTAGATCTAGCCATGTGACTTTGTTTAAAAATGTCTGTAGATGGTTGGTCAAGGAGCTTTTCAGATAGATATGCTCTTGCTTTGGGACAAATACTTGATGGAACCCACTGTGACAGTTCTGTGGTGTGGACGGAGAAGTAAGTTCCGGCTAAAGACAAGATTATCTCAACTCAGGGGTGACCAAATAGTTAGCCCCATGTGTATAGAACAAGGGTTAAGGATTAATTTGGAGAGTCTCAAGTGTCTCTTCCAGCGTGGAGCTCTCAGACATTCTGTCCAGATCTGAAATTTACTGGGATTTTGCTTGAAGGCATGGAGTGCACCGCAAAGTGACCACCGACCCACCTGGAGGAGCTCAGTAAGATAATCTCATCTCGACACATTTAAATCCTGGGGAGGGAGGGAGCATGAAAAAATAAAATAAAACACCACGAGCATCACCAAGGATGAAAGTAAAGCCCCATGTTTAATATCTAGGAGAGAGGAAACAGGGCTTGCTGCGTTCTCAGAACAAAGGGCTGCTACGCGTCATCGCCCCACATTCAGCAGGAGCTGACTGTGGGCAGTAGAGTCACTTCTATTATTAAAATGGTAGTTTCCAGGCACCTGGGTGGCTCAGTGGGTTAAGCCTCTGCCTTCAGCTCAGGTCATGATCTCTGGGATCAAGTCCTGCCTCGGGCTCTCTGCTTGGCAGGGAGGCCTGCTTCCTCCTCTCTCTCTCTGCCTACTTGTGATCTCACTCTGTCAAATAAATAAATAAAATCTTTTTTAAAAAATGGTAGTTTCCATGTCCAGGAGGTCATGCTGGTAAAGGACACCTGCGTTCTGTGCTCTGTCCTAAGCACTGACAAATGGTGGGGATCAGCACGCAGGGAACACTGACAAACAGGGAAGGTCCCACCGACAGAGGAATAGAGGAATGAGAACCAGCTCCAGGTGGCCAGACAGCGTGTTCTGTCAGATGAGTTCTTCCCAAACCAACAGATAAGAGAAGGAAGGATGCAGATTTGGGCTCAGCTTAGAGGAAACTGTTTCCTAACACTAGTTCTCATTGCTGTGCAATGTTGTCCTTCTCAAGCAACACCAGGTGAGCTCTCATTATTGGAAGAGACAAGAAGAACTCTGGGGGGTCTTTTGCCATGGAACTGTCAAGGGAGACGATGTCCTCATTCCAGAACATTCTTAGCACCCTGAGATGCTATGTGTCACCACCCAGGGCTGGTCCAACCATCACCAAAACAGAGTATATGATTTTAGTAAACATGTGTCCCAATGTTCTAGGGCAATTTTTACTCTACGTTGACCATTCTTCCATTTCCTATGAGCTTTGACAACGTCCTGGAACTCCCCATTGCAACTTCTGACTGCTCTTACACCTGCAAAAAACCTCAGAGCTACCTGGGATGATGAACTCTCATTCCTTTGAAAACTATGGTCAGCACAGCGGTTGCATGATAGGACAATCTCTACAGCACACGACTATACCATAACCCACTTCACTCCACTTGCTTTTTTGCCCAACCCTCCCTCCACCCCGTAACACATAAAAAGTAACTGTATTGTTTTTACGTACTGGGAGGGGATGCTTCCAGGCTTCTCCGTTGACCCTATGTATGGGTACAAACATGTAGATTTGTTTTATATGAATCAGATTGCACTACATACCCTAACTTATAACCTACCTTTTTCAGAACATGTATGGAAGTGGAAAAATATGTGGAAAAAATCATCATTTTCACAGTTCCATAGTATTCTATCTACCCATGTTCCAAAATGTAAAATATCTCCTAGGCTACAGTGAAAAGTACCACACAAGCATCTTTGCACATGCACTGAATTATCTCCTTGGGACAAAGTTTACATTTTGAGACACATTGCCACACTCTCCTCTGGAAGCTTGCATCAATTCTTTTCCTGCTAGAAACCTATAAGTATAGTTTTAAATATTCCTTTACCCACACTACGTACGGTTACTATATTTAATCATAGTCACCCATGCAGGTGGACACTCACCAGCGATAGTCTAGTTCGCATTTCTACTCTAGGGTGTAAGTTTTTGGGTTTTGCAGTAGACCAGCACCTCAGAGCTATCCAAGTTCTTACTGATTCGATCCAGGGACAAAACCATCCCTGCCACAGCTTTATCTTATGAGAAATAGGAAAAATAACAACACTTATGCTACATAGAGTTGTTATAAAATTATATGAAATAATAAATGTAAACATTTGCATGAGAAGGAAAATGCGACATGACAAAGTGGGGTTTATCTCTTTGAATGCAAGTTGAGTTTTAATGCTTGAAAATCAATGCAGTTCACCATATGGACAAACTAAAAAGGAAAAACCATGAGATCATCTCAAAAAACAGAAAAACCTGACAAGACCCAACATCCATTACTGATAAAAGCTTTCAGCACAAGAGGACTAGAAAGAACTTCCTGTACCTGGGAAAGGATCTATGACTTTCTTGGAGTGAACAGCATGCTTGAGAATGAGATTCTGTCTTCTTTCTCCTTGTGATCAGCAATGAGACCGGGACGTCTGCTGCCGGCACCTCCCTCTACCTAGCTCTTGGGGTTCCACCAGGATAGCAAGGCAAGGAAAAAAATAAACAATTAAAAGGCTTCCAGGTTGGAAAGAAAGAAGCAAAACTGTCTGTTTGCAGAATACATGAGTGCCTACCTAGGAAATCTAGTACACTCCACCCAAAATTCCAAAAAACTAAAATGAATCACTGAATTTAGCAAGGCTGCAGGATGAAAAATCAAAAACAAAAATCAGTTGTATTTCTAGATACTAGGAACAATCAGAATTTGAAGTAAAAAAGAGTAGCATCATTTAAAAGAGTGCCAGAATATATGAAATATTTAGGGATAAATCTGACAAAAGATGCACAAGATCTGTATCCTGAAAACAGAACATTGCCAAGAGGAATGAAGGAAGACCCTGACCACATGTAGAGACACACTGTGCTCCCTGGTCAGAAGACTTGGCGTCGCTAGATACTGATTGTCTCCAAATTGAACAGTGAGTTCAGCACAAACTCAACCAAAATTCTCATGAGTGTTTTGTGGGAATGAACCAGCTAAATGAACAATGCTAAAATTTAAATGGCAATGCAAAAGACCTAGAATAGCCAAAAAAAATAACTTTGAAAGACAACAAAGCTGGAGAACTAACTGATTTCAAGGTTTACTTAAAAGCTGTATTCGTCAAGATAGTGTGGTGTTGACATAAAGATTGACTGATGCCATCAAGTCCAGAGACAAACCTGCACGTAAATGGACAATTAATTGTTTACAAATGTGCAAATACAGTTCCATAGAGTGAGGGCCTCTATATGCACAGTACGCAAAAATTAAGTCTAAATGGAGAAAAAGCCTAAAAAAATGTAAAACTGAAAACCATGAAACATCTGGAATAAAACATGGGAGAAAATCGGAGGGACCTTGAGTAATACAAAGGTTTCATAGAGTCTACACCAAAAGTCCCATCTATGAAAAGCAACTGATAAGATACACTTGGCAAAAAGTAAAATGTTTTGTTCTGCTGCAGACACTGTCAAGTGAATGAAAAGACAAGCCGTGGACTGGGAGAAAATGTTTGCCAAGTATACCCCTGATGAAGAACTTTATCCAGCTATATCTGGAAAATATAAAGAAGCCTCAAAATGCAATAATAAGGCAGAAAAAAACTCAGTTTTTAAAACTAGACAAAGGATTTGAAGAGACACTTCCTCAACAACATGCTTTTGAAAAGAAGCACATGAAAAGATTCTATATGCAATTCTTCATCAGAGAAATGCACATTAAAACCACGATAAGTCACTTCTACATGCGTATCAGTATGTAGGAAATTTCAATGGCTGACCATAGCGAGCTGGGATTCTGGAGGAACTGGAACTCTCATGCCTCACCTGTGGGGGTGGAAAATGTTATAGGCACTGTGGAAAACAGTTTGGCAACTTCTTCAGAAAACACCCCTACCATACCTGGCTATTCCACCCTACATACTTACCCAAAAGAAAGCATGTATCCATTTGCAGCTTGGACGCAAATGTTCACAGCAGCTGTCTATTACAGCTACCAACCCAAAGCAACCCAAATCTCTATCCTCGGGAGAGTTGATAAACCAAACCATATCCATCCAATGAAATGTTATCCATCCAAAGAAAATGAAGGAACCATTGGTGCACAATATGGAAGAATCCCAAAATAATTACACCGAGTAAAAGAAGCCAGAGAAGAAAAGAGCAAATGTGGTATGATTCCATGTGTACGATTCTAGCAAAAGTAACCAAGGCACAGTCCCTGTCGGAAAGCCAATCAGCAGCCGCTCGGGGATGGTGGTGCCAAGAGAGGTAGCAGAGAAGAATCACAAAGTGGCAGTTTGGAGGGTGATATATTTGGGGTGAAAGATATATTCATTATCTTGTTTATGGTGATGGTTGCACATGCCTTTATATGTCAAAGTTCTTCAGATTTTAGGCTTTAAATATGTAACTTATCGTATACCAATTATATACACACGCACACACACACACACACACACAGTATATATATAACCAATTATATCAATTAACAATATTAAACACTTTAAAAAGTGAGGGTCAGAAGCACAGTGGGAAAGAATGTTAGTTACCTTTATTATTTTTCTACCAGACATTTTTTCTGGGAGGTGAATGGCCTAGTCTGATGATTTTCTATTGATTTAACTTTTTTTTTTGTAAGAGTACTTGTAAAATGGAGGAAATTAATGAATCACAGTTTAAGATCATTTCCTCCAGCCATTCCTGTGTCTTTTAGCTTCATCATAGTGCCATAGACACATTTAGACACACCATCCGTCTCCCAGGATGGCTTCTGGCTCTCAGGTCCTATTTTTGAAAGGCAAGAATTTGATTTTAAATACGCAGTCTTGTCTACTTTTACCAGCCTTCCTGAGAAATGATTTCTGTGTAGTAGAATCCTCCGATTCGAACTGCATGTTGGATGCGTTTGGGGGGCTTTATACAGTCTTGTTGGCACCAAGTTTCCATCAGCCCAGAAAGTTCCCCTCTGCCTGTTTGCAGCCGCACACTGCTCCATCCATGCTCCTAGCAGCTGCATACCCACTTCCCCAAACTCTTCCTTTTCTAGAATTCTATGTAAGTGACGTCACCATAGTGATTATACAGCATAGCCTCCCTCTTCTGCATCTGGTTTCTTCCACTTCCCACAGATTCCTGAGGCTCATCTGTGTTGTTATATATCTCAGTGTTTCTCTCCTGGTGAGTGTGTGTGAACATACCACTCCCCTCTCGATGAGCATCTGGTTGCTCCCAGTGACCCGTGTGTGTGCATTTGTGATTCTGAGTGACGCTGCTACGAACAGCCACATACCAGTCATTTGTGTGGAGATGTGCTTTCCTTTTCTTTCCTGGGAGTGTGGTTACAGGGCTGTACCTTTAACTTTGAGACACTGCCAAGCTGTACCATTTCCAGTTTCCACCAGCAACATGTGAGTGTCATAGTTGTCCCATGTCTTTGTTAACACTTGGAATTGTCTGCTTTTAAAAGTTAGCCATTTCAGTGGGTGAGGAGTGGTTCTGTCCTGTCCCTTGTCAAAATGTATTCATGGTTAAAGTCTGTTCCCAAAAGTATGATGATCACAAAATGATAACCTGCCTCCTCACACACTGGCCATATTTTATTATTTTTTTTTTTAATTTCATTTGAGAGAGAACACAGCTGGGAGGAGCAGAGGGAGAGAGAGAGTATAAGGCAGGCTCCAGGCCCCATGCAGAGCCCAATGTAGGGCTCAATCTCACAACCCTGAGATCATGACCTGAACGGAAATCGTGAGTCTGACACGTAACCAACTGAGCCGTCCAGTGCCCCGACACTTGTCATATTCTTAATGAAAGATTCAGAATATAGATTGAGTTTTTATAAAAAACAAGAGAAGGAATGAATTAAATAGAGCTTTTATAATAAACCGCTATGAGTTGAGTGTTTTCAGCTAAGAAGGAAAATAAGGAATCCATCATTAAATGAAAAATATTTGGGGCATTTTATCCTGCAGGCTTTTGCATCTGTAATAACCAAAAAAGGGGAGAAAAAGATATCCAAGATTAAAATTGCTTTGAATACTTCTGTAATGCACTGTGTGGTACATTTTATTAAACTCAAATCCACCATTGGGTCGGAAGGGGTTGTAGACAAGGAGACCCTGAAGTTGGGTCACAGGCCTGTGTGGAAATGCAGGGAGCCTACAGGTGCCGCTCATGGGGGTCAGGCTTCTCAAGCCAGTGTGTGGGGTGTGGGGGGAGGACTGGAGAATGTGCCCTTTATACACACATAACCCACGCACACACTGGTACACATGCACTTGGGAATGAGTCATTGAATTCGGATTAGAGTAGATTGGGCATTTACCATTAGTTCTCACCTCATTTTAGAGGGGCTCTGCCAAAGAAGACAATGTTATCAGTATCACTAGGAGCCCATTTTCACAGCCTTTTTAGGGGTGCTCTTTGCCCTGAGGCATGAAAGCTGTGGCCTCATCAGTGGCCTTTGCTGGCCCCGCCTCTGTGAAATGACAGTTGAGGCAGCTGGAGGGGCCAGCTGGGGACCGTCCACGGCCACCCCAACCCGGTCTCAACAGCAATCCAGCACGTGGTTTCGGTCCGAATCCAGACCAAGGCCAGGCTCCCAACGCTCTTCATGCCTCCCTCTTTGGATCGTCGTCTCTGCTGATCTGCTTTCTGCCTCTCCAGTTAAGAGGCTTTTCCTGACATTTATTATGCACAGCCTTTCATATTCCCGACATAATGAAGGGTTTCCAAAAATGATCTGCCAGATCCAGCATAAGGATTTGGGGCCATCGTCTTAGTCCAGACTCACCCACATGTTTGTCTTTCCTGGAAAATATCTTGAAATTCTTCATTTCTGTGACTGTTCGGAGATGCACACCAAGGCAAAGAGGGTAGAGGCTTATAAGAAAGATACAAACCGTGCGGTGACCTTTATTTCTCCTAAAGATGGTGGGAGTCTTCTACCACAGGCCCCAGACGGACAACATGAACCTCTTGCCGTTATAACTCAAAAACCAGGGTTTCTTTTTATGTTCCCTAAAAATGCATGCTTTCATCTGAAGCTACACAAGAGCACGATGCTTTTTCTGATCTATTTTACACCTGATAAAAATTACATAATGCCACGTGTCATTGGCTTGGGGGTATCATTTCAACAACGATGGGACGGGCTTTATTTCCCAGGCGGTGGAAGCCTGTCTGGGATCTCGCCATCGGAAGACGGAACAGGAGCGGAGGGGACTCCCACTCCTTCCGCAGCGGATGTCATCAACGAGAAAGATCGGTGACGGCGTCTTCTGCATCGATCAGCCTGTGAGTTTAGCTATGTACATTATTTGATGCCCAAAACTACCTGGAAAGAATGGCATCCCCTCAAAGGACTGCCCAAACAGAGTCAATAGACGGGCATTGTTTGCAGAAATGGGGGGAAATAGCCAGAGGGTGCCTTTCGCAATGAGGCTCCTATTAATACATACCTATGCACGTTTTTATCGAAGGAGCTAATAAGACGGTAGCGAAGAAGAAAAGTTAGCTATTAGACAACAATTCTCCTGCCAAGAGCCATAATCTGACACAGATTGAGCTGGGCGTAGTAGTCCATTAATGGTTCACGGCTCATACAGTAATGACCTACTAACCTGACGCGGTGTTGCTCTCACATTTTGCCGTCCTCTGGGATGCTACTGTCACTGTGTTATCTATTGCCTGCTTCCCCATCAAAGAAAAAAGCGGAGCTGAAATGTATGTACGCATCCAACTCTGTAGTTCATTGCACACCAACCCCGGCAAGTGAAGGAACAATAGATTTATAAGTTTATCCTACATTAAGCCAAACACGCCTGACTGCACTGTAAATTACTAAATAATAAACCAGGTGGCGTGAGATCCTGACTTGGACAGAATATAAAAATCTATCAACCTGTAAAATACAATAACCATAAATGTGCTATGTAGCTGATGGCTCAGGTAACCATCCACCACCAGGACCCAAGGTTTCCGCAAGAAAATTGCAACAAAGGCATGCTAAATTGTAAACTTGGCTGCCTTTTCTTTTGTGCTCCCTGCCGGCAGAGGAAAGATCACTGAGTTAAAACACTTGAGTGCTTGTTTTGTTTGTTCAATGTCTTTGTCTGGAATTGGCCACTTCCCTTGAATTCCATGATTGCTCCCCACCTGCTGCCACCCAGCATGGGGCTGGTGTCTTCCAGGATGCCCTGTGACTTCAGCCAGGGTCCTTGGGTGCCCAAACTTCACATTCAAATGAGCTTGAAACACTCTGCACCAGCCGGAGAAAGTGGAAAACACGGGGGAGAAAAAAAAGCAAACTTCCGATGATATACACCTTTCCTCTTGAGAAAAATATCTTAAAACTGGGTTAGCTCAGTTAAACCCCATCCTAAATTCCACACTCCCCTGGCCATCACAGAAATAAAATGAAGATGAAGGAAACGGTGCTCCATCTTGTTCCTGCAGCCCAAGCAAGGGAGACTCTGTTTGTACGAATAGCGAGGGGAAAAAAAAAAAACAAACAAAATTAATTTTATTTCAGTGAAAGATTCCAAAATGATCCCATAAATTGCAATTCCAAAACATACAAAGCTAATTAATTCCTTTTTAGGAGATTTTCAATAAGCAAACCAGGTTAAGTTTATATGATTTACAAACAGTGTTTACATTCATAGAGGTGCAACTAATTGCTACACGCTTTGACATCATTACAGGAAAATGCTTGGGGATGCAGACAGTTTAATTAGGGGTGGTTTCAAGTTCACTACATGATTACCATCACAGAGCTTTCCTAATACGCTTATGCAGTACAGTAATGCTGAAAAGTGATTACATTTTGCCCGCTGTCTGCCTAAATTTTGAATGAAAAATGATAATCCCCGTACCAAGGGTCGCATTCACACCGTTTGGATTTCTTTCCGAATCACACTCACCTGCTTGCCCCCCCGGCCCCGTCTCTCCTCGTTTTGCACGCCAGCTCTACGGTGACGTCGTGCATGCATTTGGATCCATCATCTGCCTCCTCCGAGTGCTTCCAGATGATGCTGAAAACCTCCATGCTCTGCAAGACATCTCAGACGCAGGTTTTTCTAGCGTCCGCCTACTTTGGGTACACCCCAGTGATGTTTATAAATAATTGAGTTCCAAATTACAGCCCACTCTCCGTTTCAGTCGGGAACAACTGTTTTGCCGGTTTTCATTTTTTAAAGTCTGTGAAGTCATCGTCTTCAGCAATCAACTCAAGCTCCTAATGACAAGGCTGTCACTCGGAAGCCCTGGGAACTGGAGCGAGGCTGGAAGTCAGGGAATTCGGGTCCCAGGACACCTGGGTGTTAATAAGCCCTGTCACCATCACAGGAAGGCCAGCAACTCGTGTCCGAAACATCAAGCACCAGTTATTTTTAACAAACATACAACCAAGAACCAAACATACGGAAGTTTCTAGAATTCATAAGAATGTGCAAAAAAAACCCATAGCTTCTCCTGGCCTAAAGACACTTACAGTTTAGTCCTAGGGAAAAAGGCATGTTATCCAGGATCATTTACTTTAGGAATTTAAAAAAATAAAAACAAACAAACAAACAAAAAAACAAGCTGAAGGAGCACCATAGCAATGATGTAAACAAGAATCTGATAGCTCCACGCTTGCTATCAGACACATGTATTTCTAAGTTTCAGCCCAAATACTCGCAAAACACTTCACATTCAGCTGTTATTTATCTCCTCTGGATTCTGGCAATTCAGTTTAGAAAGATGAATAAATGATATAAGATTCCCCAAAGCAAACAATTTTAGAGTGTAAGTAACACCCCAAGGGGGTACCATGGTTTTCTCCAGGATTTCAAAACACAGGCATCAGAGGAAGAAGATTTCAACAAATCTTAAACTGTTGGTGCCTGGGCTTAATGAAAGAGGTCTCCCACGCTGACCGCTGCTCACAGGTCAACACCTCCGAGGACGGACAGTCTCTAGAAGGTGAAGCATGACCCTGGGGTCACGGTGCCGGGGCCAGGCGGGAAACGAACATTCTCGTGGCACTGTGAACCCCATGGGGAGTCTTTGCTTTGGAGAGCTGCTTTGACTCTTTAAGGAAAGGATTTACCTTTATCAGGCACAACTGCTAATTTTTCTACTCACAATCAAATAACCAATTTCTAATTAACTTGAATTAACTCGGGCATCGTACCAAAGCATTACATATCTCTGTTAATAAGCAAATTGATAAATTCCAGATGTAAAACTCTGAAGTCATCACAAATGATTCAAGCATTAAGAACTCATTTTAAGGGGCGCCTGGGTGGCTCAGTCTGTGCAGCGTCTGACTCTTGATTTCGGCTCAGGTCATGATCTCAGGGGGGTGAGATCCAGCCCCGCAGAGGGCTCAGTGCTCAGCGGGGCTCTGCTTCAGATTCCCCCTCTCCCTCTGCCCCTCACTGCACTCACACTCTGCCTGTTTCTCTCTCAAATAAATAAATAAATCTTAAACTCACACACACACACACACACACACACACACACACCCCTCATTTTAAAAACTACACCGTTTGTCTCTGGTAGGCCACCAAGCAACATTTTTCAACCCATTTCACTCGTCTCGGCCTCCCGCTCTGCCTCCTGTCGATCCGTCTGTCACAGCTCCGGAAGGACAGCCGAACAGGTAAGTTCACACATGGGCACGTCATCTCCACCGACATGAAACCCTAGCTTCGGTCGTGCTCCCCGGGGTGGAGGCAGACTCCGCGCGGACGAGAGTCGGGGTGCGCGGGGAGGAGCGGGGAAACCGTGCCCTGCTCAGCCCCTGTGCCAGCTCGGACTGCGCCGCCGGGAGTTCAGGGCAGGGAGCCGACCACTGGCCCGAGGCCCTGCTCAGGTGCTGGGTCCACATCCCCATCCTACTGGCTTGTCACCAGAGGGGTCCCTTTCCCCTCTTTCTACCTCCGGTTCCTGTGTCTCTTCAAACCCACCAAGCACCTCACACTGTGGGCGCTTAATAATTGTTGGTTAATTAATTACGGCGAGGAAATTGATATGCCCAACACACTGTTCCTGAGCAGAGGAGTCCCAGGAGACCAGGTGGGGAGCCCACGCGAGCCCACGAGGACACCCTTACCCGAGACGGTGAACGAAAACGATCACTGTTGTTTCCCAACAAGAAGGATTTGTGTCTTCTGGGAAGCAGAGCCGCAGCCACCCTCCGACCCCTGGCGACCTCTGGCTCCCGGACCGTCGCGGAGGACATCCCGAGCCTTCACCCGCCCGCAGGCAGGAAGTCGGTCCCCAGCGAGCGACCCCGGCGCCGGCCGTCGGAGATGCTCCCGCGGCTCCCACCACGCCGGCCGCTCCGGTGCGCGGCCTCCACCCCGGGTCCGGCGCTCCCACATCTCCCGGTCGTTTTCCGTATCCCCACACAGATTCTCGCAGGAATTCCTTCTTGCAGGAGGCCGGGGCCACCGGCCCTCACATCTCCCTCTCGACTTTGTCCGGCATTCAGGTGCTCGCTCTCCAGCCCTGCCTTCTTCCGGCGCTGTGCGCGGGAGGTGTTGGGATGGCCGCGGGGAGGTAACACTTTATCACGAGAAAATGAGCTGGAGTGGTTTTCAAGAATTAACGAGTCCGCAGAGACAGGAGGGGAGCCGCAAAGCCCCATCACGAAGCTGCCGTGGGCCGCCGGGCCTCACCCGTTAAGCGGTCGCGGCGTACCGAATCCATTCCGTGGCACACAAAGGTCCAGCTGTGAGACTCAGCAAAATCACAGATGACTGTAAGTCCCGGACCTTCCAGGTCACCTACAAATAGCCAAAACCACAAAGGTTAATTTGCAAATTCCAATCGTCTGCTGAATCAGGCCCCAAGGCCAACCACATGGGCCACTAAAGCCCCAAATGTCCCGTCGACCCGACTGGACAAAAAGGGCTCCAAGTTCATCTCGTTGTTTTAATCAGGATACAACAATGGTCCGTTCACATGACCCGTCCCAAACTCCGGCTCAGGCTACCGCCTCCTAGACGCTGCAAGGAGGGACAGTCGTCGGGATGGTCTCGGCTGAAGGTACCAGAAGACCCCAGCGGACTGGGTTAGACACTGGAGAGACTGACCCCAGGACAGGAATTCCTAAAATGGCCTGGTGGGACCCTGACAGACACAGCAACATCATCAGGGACACTGGTGGGTCGTCTTTCCCCTTCCGTCCACCTTCCGCAGCCTAGCTCCGTCGGCGGCCCGTCCCCTCTCCTGCATCACATGGAGGCAGACCGACGTCCCGCAGAGGAGACGCTACTGCTCTCTCGTCCCCTTGTCCGTAGACGAATGTCTCACCGGAACCCCTCCGCGTCTCAACGGTCCCAAGCGTTATGACATGCCCGCACCTAACACCGCTGTGCGCTGGGAGCCTGCAACAATTATGACCAGCTTCGACCTTGTATCAAAAACCAAAATTAATGCAACTGATTGAGAGAATCCCAACTTTTCTTTTTTTTTTTTAGTGAAATGTGCGTATCGACGTGGATATAAATGTGCACATACATATTCCTACTTACACGTGTGTGGAGCCCTGATGGAAGAGTTCTTGCCACGAATTATGGTCCAGTTTAAGAAGCTCTGGCTTAGGCCAGTCCTGATCTCCCCCTGGGGAAGGAGACCTCGCCTGCCTCTCTGGAAGCACTTGACCAGGCACGACAGGAAAAAAGAAGAAGCAGCAGCAGAAGCAGACCTGGACAAGACAGCGTCCTGTTAGAAGAAGGGAGAAGCTATCGGACCCCAAGCAGTAGATGAAGAGGGGATCTGGCAACTTGAGGGAGACAGCGGTCGCATGTGCAGAGAGACGGAAGGACTCACGGCCAGGTTAACCTCCAGCCGCGCCAGCAGGCTGCCCGTGGGGTCCTACATCAGCCGACACAGACACGTTTCCAACCGAAAGCATAAAGCAGCGATGGCGGGGTGTGGATCACAGGCAGAGAAGGCGCAGAGGATTCAATTTAAAAACTAGCAGCACGGACCAGGATCCTTGCCCTCTGACGAGCAAGTGAGAGGAACGTCACTAACCGCACGCCGGATTTATCGATTTCCTATGATGAGCTTTATGATACTGCTGAAATCATTATGTGGCTTTTAACGCGGTGTGACTCGGGAGACAGACATGTTGAGGGCTGTCATCACCAGGAAGCCTCCTGCCTTCTGTGGTCCCGTCTTCGTAACCTGATGCAAGGAAATCATATTTAGTGAAGAAGGAAATTACTTTGGGTATGTATCATTCAAATCCTTAAGGATTATTGGCTAATTAGGAGCACAGTAATGTAAATTTGCCTTGTGTCAGGTTTTCAGGAACAGTAAAATAACATAATTAAGCAGTGAACAAAGCAGATCATTTAAAGGCACTCGTGGCTGCACATGGATATGACGGCGAGACACACACATTGGCCTGGAAACCGGAAAAACCCAGTCCACGCCGTAGGGGCCAGAAATGGTTTCGAACAACAGAGGAGAAACTGTGTAAATTTGATTTAAATATATTGCTACGTCTTATGTGAAGGTTTTCATAGAAGAATTCCATTAGGCAATTAAATAATTCATTGAAAGGAAACAGAAGTTGTTCTTTTTGAAAAAAAATAAAAATCCAAACTAAGTTATTTTTAAATAAGCAGAGTGAGAAGCTAAATAAAAACATTCTAGTGCTGGAAACCCTAATAAAAGGAGAAAATAAAATTTTAAATGGCATTTCCCTGCTTCGACTTCTCTCTGGACTTGTGGCTGCGTGTGCAGAATTACCCGTAAAGCTGGAAAGCTTCGGCTGAAACCGTTGACCCTGCCCAGCCCAGGGAACCCTGAGACTCTGAGACTCGAAGCCTGCGACCCAGGAGCTCATGCTCTGGCTGTTTGCTGCTGAAGAGGAGCCGCCTCCGTCCTCAGAAACCTCGAGAAGGCAATTATGAAAACCAACGAATTCTGAAGGACTTTGGAAGAGACTTAAAATCAATTCGAAAGTGCTCTCTTCCCTCCTGCTCATCTGCGGAACGGGGAAGGGGTGTCTGGTCTGGTCCAGCTGACTGAGGGCAAAGAGGAGCTGCCCCCACCTCCGGGGGTCCCTGAGGCCGGGGGCACTCACATCCCCACCACCACCTCCCCCAGCTCCCGGGGAGGCTCCAAAACGACGTCACCCTCCAGCCTCCCTGGCTCGGGACAAGGGGTGAGAGACGAGAATGGAAGCCGTAAGAGAAGGAAGGGCGAGGAGTCCGGTGAAGGTGTGGAGGACGCAGAAGTCAGGGACGAGGACGTCCCGAGACAGACAAGAGGCGTTTGGAAGGAGAGCGAGCGGCGCGGGAACCGGGGCTCTGGAGTCCGCAGCGGGAGAAAGAGAAGACGAGGCTGCGGGCCGCTGGCACAAACAGGTGAAATAGAATCATTTTTAATCCTGGCCTCCAAAAGTCCATGAGAACATCCATCAGCCAAGCGGTTAGGAAGCCCCAGAACCCGCGTCTTCATAAAACACTGGGCACAGCCATGACGCAGGTGCTGCCGGCAGGAAAGCCTCTGGGATGGCGTCAGTTCTCAACAGGAACGAAGGAGAGAAGAAAACCAAGAGCACCTCGATGCCAGCTAAGCTTCCTCTGGCAAACCAAGCCAGGGCCAGAAGACGGCAGATCTGAGCGAAGGCTGGCGCGGCCATCGCATGCTGTTTGCTCTGCCGGCCTGATTTATAACCACGGATTTTTCTTATAATTCAAGTTCCTTCAGGGCCCTTCCCAGGACGAATGAATGACCACAACGTGCATCTCCTACTTCTTTCCCCCAAATCGAATCCAAAGATTATGACTTGGGAAAGGGTCCTCAAACAGGGCCCGGTCTCTGAACTTGCCTATCCGTGGCCCCCAAACCAGGTCTCTTCGATAAGCAATTCTGCACACATCACTCGCTCCGATTCCTTCAAAGAAACAGTGATGAGCCTTGCATGAGCCGGCATGTCACCTCTCGCTTTGGCCTTTCATTTTTTCCCTTGGGATCCAATGGCCACATCTTGGATAGGCCATGCCGAGGGTCCTGTTCGTAAATCACACAAAGCAAAATGGTTGGAAAAACTCTTTGGTGCTAGGCCGCGAACTCACCAATCTCTAGAAAAAACAACGTATGAGCTACAGAAATTTCATCAGAGTGTTACGTACGAGTCTTACTGAACGGACTCTTAAACCCCGGAGATTAACACGCAATATAGGTAATGCAGAATTCCAATACTATGTGATTTGCAAGAATTCAGATTGTGTATCTGTTCTTTGGGGCTTTTTACATGAATTTTGCCTTCAACAATATTTACAGTTCTTTGAAAAGTGGGTCACTATATTCTCCTGCCACTGAGTGATCAGAAGAACCAAAGAAAATAGTCATTAAGTTGACAAAATGTCCCATACATCCATGTCAGTTAAAAGGAAAAAAATCACTAAGATCTTCCCTGTGCCACTTTCCAGGATTCCTGACATCTGTCATAAAACTCAGGCCATATGTCTTTTCCTTCCATTAAGGAGACTCATCACATAACCAGGGCTAAGGTTCTGTCAAAAAGAATTATTGACTTATAAGCATATCTTCCCCCACCCTGCTAATGATTTCCACAAATACACCCACTGATCATCTTTTTTTATGTGCTTTACAGAAATTACCGGGAGGCCCAGGGGGCCATTTGGGGTCCTGTGCTTAGGGATTTGACAGGTAATGTTAATGAGAGGCACATCGGTATTTATTTCAGGACTTCTTTATTTAGAGAAGAGTGTTCTGGTCGCATGGACCTTGCTGAAACTGGCCGAGGGAGTGAAGGGCAGGGGACAGCGGGCGGAGAAAGGTAGCCACTGCAAGCCCCCCATAAAGCGGCCGCCCAGGCTCCGTTTACTGCCTCTTCTGCAGGGACTGCGTCCGTCTGCCCTCACATTGTCAGGTTGACAAGAGGAGAAAAAAAATTAACCAAAAGCCAAATCAAATAAATGTGCAACTCATAAATTCTGCAGCTAAAAATTTACCCCTGAGGGATCCCAGCAGTGCACAGCGGCGGGGCGCCCCTCCTGCCCTCATAGAGGGATGATAAGTGAAGCCCGGCTCTCGCACCGGGGAGCCCCTCCGCCGAGCACACCAGGCCCCCTTCTGCGGGCTGCTCGGCATTATCGCCTCCCGTGCCGGTAGAGGGACCCGCCGTGCTCGCGGGCTGGGCAGCACCAGGCCGACTGTGTGGGCAGCACAGGCCGGACCCGTCCGGGCTGGGGCACCAGGGCTGCGGGCCAGGGGGAGACCAGCAGGCCAGGACCACCCACCCCAAAGCACACCACGATGTGTCCCTTTGGCCTCAGAGGTGCGGTTTAAACAAACGTGCCTCTTGCTCCCAAGGATTCAGCCAAACTCAGGAGAAAGGAGCCCGGCTGCTGCCTGGCAGCCCGAGGCCGCGGGCACGGGGTGCAGAGTGAACTCCTCCAGCAGCCCCTCAGAGCAGTTGTCCCGGCTGTGACTTGCGTTAGTGTTTGGGACGGTTCGCCAGGACGGCCAGGGCCCCCAGACCTAGCAAAGTAAGACTTGCAAAACTAAGGCCTCTCCCAGGCCGTCCTGGTCGTCCAGGGAAAATCACGTTCTTATGTGGAAAAAACTGGCAAACCTTCAGGCCCTGCTGCTCCCCAGACCTCTGCTCCCCACACACCCGGTAAGGGCAGGAAGACCAGGAGGCGACACTCACGCCTCCTTCGCAGCCCAGGGGGCTTCGACCTGAGAGCGGAAGAGAGGAAGCGTGGAAATCAAAGAGGCGGACGACGAGTCTCATATGCTTCTAGATGATTCATCCCAGTTCAGGCTTGGTGAAGAGACTCGTGGAAACGCACCACGTGTGTATTTGCCAAACCTTCTGTCACAAGGGGAAAATGAAAAAGAGGAGCCTGACCTTTTATAACCAAGTCCGAAGGCTTAGCAGAGCTTTTTCTCCCAAATTACCAAGAAATAGTAGCATACTTTGGCCTCAACTACAATTTGTGTGCATTTCACACGGGGCATTTGTAGACTAATTTCAATAAGTAAATGTATATGCATTTCTATACTTTTTTTAAAATGTGAAACATTTAAGTGTATTTCCACTCACTGAAAAATACGGCGTTTTTCCAGCTTCTCTAGATAAAAAGCACAGCGCTGGCACCATATTTCCCTGTTAGCTGGAACTATGAATTTAATACAAACTCACATATGTAAAATTGCTTTCCATCAGCAAATGTTTTCAACTCACAAAGCCCTTATTTTTAAGGTCTGCGTTCACGAGGAAACCAGGGAAAGGTTCGACATGCTCCAACCCAGATCGCTGGGTCTTGTAACAGAAACGGAAAGGGGCTGCCGTCATGATTTAGGTTAGATTGCGGATCGTAATCAAACTCTTTCCTAAATGATGCCGTGAGGAACCCGTGAAGGTGACAACAGGTTTTAAGAAACAGAGCATGTTTTTATGTTTTTAAAATAAGAACAAATGAGTCACTGTCAAAAATATTTCTTGTTAATCATTATTTGCTATCAACACTCTGTTAAATTAGGATTTTCTCCCTCTGCCTGGGCGATAAAAGAATTGATTAGCTGTCACTTTTAGGTGCTGAGTGATTCCTATCTGAGCGGAGAAGGGCCTCTCTTTGCCATTTTGTTTCCACGACTGTAGGCATTTTGACTAAAACGTTATTCTGAGTCTCTCTCCGGCTTTGTCACTGAAATTCGGAGCCCGCGTTTAGAAATGCACACACAGGAACTGTTCTCTCCGAAAGGACACACCCTCCGATCTGCAGGGCCTTATTTCGTATCACCGAAGAGGAGACCCGTAAATCAACTAAAGGTAAAAGTAAAATCTGTCATAACCCGCCCCCCCTTCTTCCCCTCCCGCATCACAGCACATAAAAACTTTGTGTCAAAAGGTCTCACATCACAAGAGTTAATCAAAAAAACTCTTAAAATACTCTATGTGCCTACTTCTGATGGCTAATTTGACTTCCCTATGGCGAAAGCACTAATTTCTTATCTCAATCCATCGGTACAATATCCTTTTCCATCAATCACGGGGCGGGGGAGAGGGAGTGAGAGTAAAAAGGGCGCGCGTCTGCGAGTAGAAAGCAAAATGAAGCCGAAAGGGGAGAATGGTTCTCCAGCGGGGAAGCCCACTGGAACAACGGGGAGCAAAGGGAGTGCGGGAAGGAGGCTGGAGAAGGAAAGAGGGCGGACGCCGCCGCCGCCGAGGGACCCAGGGGGAGCACAGGCGGCTCCACCAGAGCAGAAGGAATCTCGAAAGCGTCCAAGGCCAAGTGCGGCTGCGAGGAAGAGCCAGCGAGAAAGTGAGCAAGTCAGGGGGACCCGGACGTCGGGGACCGGTGGACGTGAGCAGGTCACCACGCGACAGAGGGATTCCCGTGGCGGGGGAAGACGGATTGAGCGTTCCTTTCCCAGGAAATGAGAGGGAAGTGCCCAGACGGGCTGAGAAAACACAAGCCTCCACGGAGAGGAAAGGAAAGTCATTAGAAAAAGTTCACTCGGTCCCGCGAAGAAGCCAGGAAAGCACTGGGGCTGTGTCAGGCGGGTGGGGACAGACCGCGGGCGGGACAGAGGGCAGAGTTCGGCCCCTCCACCCCCCAGATCAGAACCCCCCAGGTGGGACGCACCCGCCACGCTGCCACCATCTTGCCTGGTCGGCTCCGGCCCCATCAGGCCTCCCGTGACGGCGACTGAACGCACAGCTGGAGCCGGGGGTCCCCTGCTGCCATCTTCTAGAAGGGACGATGGCCTGTTTCATGACTAATGCAGAGGAATGAGACGCCATGACAGCAGCGGACTAGTAGCTTTGACGGGCTTTGCTAGGTGCCAGGGCCACAGGCCATGGGCTCCTTCGGGCAGGCTCAGGGCGCCAGGCACCTCGGTGACCGCTGCAAACCCAACTCCTGCAAGCAACAGACAAAGCAGATGAAAACAATTTTCTGATCGGACATGGGAAGCTAGTGTCCGACATGGACATCTTCAATTTGGGGGAAAGTAGGTTACATTGATACTTTTGCTGGAACAGATGCCCAGGTGGAGCCATTATTGCTGCCCTGGCTACATGTTCTGAACACAGAGGTCAAGTAGACCGCTGTGCACCCCAGAGCAAGGCACACAAGGGCACTGCTGTGCTAGATGCTTTAAACGTCCCCAAAACGTACATCAGCTTGTCAGGCCTTCACTGCTGCAACCTTGCGGGGCAAGCGCAGGTGTGTACCCTAACCCTAGTGGACATACGGCAGGTCAGATGACCCGCTGGGCCCCCGGGTGGAAAATCCTGTGCTGAGGTGGATCTGTAGCCACAGCTGACGGCTTCTGACTTCAGGTGTCACCCCAGCCTGTGTCGCAGCCAAGGGCTGTGTTCTTGGATCCTGGTGGGACACTGAGAGGGAAGGGAAACCCTTCTCCAGCAAAGGCGAGACAGCTAGGGATGCCAGACTCGGCCCCCGAATGTACACGATTCCCAGTGAAATCTGAAACTCAGAGCAGCACCAAGTATTCTTTTTTTTTTTAAGATTTTATTTATTTATTTGACAGAGATAGATCACTGGTAAGCAGAGAGGCAGGCAGAGAGAGAGCAGCGGAGGGGAGGAAGGCTCCCCGCCGAGCAGAGAGCCCAATGCGGGGCTCGATCCCAGGTCCCTGAGATCATGACCTGAGCCAAAGGCAGAAGCTTAACCCACTGAGCCACCCAGGCGCCCCTTGCAACAAGTACTCTTTAGTATAAGTATATCCCACACAATATGCAGGATATACTTCTACAAAAAAAAAATTATTTGTTTTGTTTATCTGGAAGGCAAATTTAACTGGGTGCTTGGTAGTTTATCTGGCCGTCTTAGCGAAGGAAATGTTAGCTCCTCCAGCTTTTCTTCCAACCCAGGGAGAAGGCCCCAGAACATACCCAATGACATGCCTTCCCAGAGGCCAGGCACTGTAGGGCATCGCATTCCTTTTGAAACACTTCTCCCTCTTATCACATCAGCTACTCCCAAGAGAACCGGTACGCAGGCGTCCCTGTGCCAACATCATGGACAAAGGAAACTTTCATCAAGCTCGAAGGGACTTGGGAAGCTCAGTGAGAGAGCCAGGGCACAAGGCCCTGAGCACGAGGCCAGGCTCTCCATTTTAAAATGAGGAAAGGGTGTCCTGGACCGGGTCCCACCCATTGGACCAATACTGTTCGGTGCCTCTTCAGAACCATGGATGCGGTTTCCTTTCCATGTTTTGAACCCAACAGCATGATGATGGGATCAACCACCGTGGCCAGCTCATAGTCCGTAGAGCAGGAGTGCACCCTTGCAGCCACGCTCCACTAAACGCAGCACGGGGAGGGCGGGGCCCCAACTCTTCCAAAGGCCCAAAAGCTTAGAATAGAAATGATTTGAAAAAAATTTTTAGAACGAGGTAGATTCATTATTCTCATTTCCATGTTCCAGATCTATTAATTCAGCCTCTAAAGTAATCTTTGTCCAGAGTGCATAACTGTATCAAAATACTCCTGTTATCAAAGCTTTCTTTCCCTAAAAGGCAAAGATAATATGGACTGGGTATTCTTTTCCTACACATAATTCATTTAAGTCAGAAAATGTTCTCAGATGGCTTCTTTTTTCCCACATCTCCAAGTTTACGTGCGCCATGATCCAGGAAGAGATAAATTACCAGTGGGAGAAGGGCAAGGCTGCTCCTCCCAGGACGCAAACACCGCGATTTCATTTTCCTGATACTTTTATTTTGCTGCTAATAAAATTGGGTGGTTAAAACCTCCATGGTAGGGTATGAATGTAACAGCAGAGTTAAGCTTTAACACCAGCAAAAACTCTATTTAAAATGTTGCCCCAGAGACTGTAAATTTGAATTCTGGCGCTGCTGGTCAGGTTGGGCCCTGAAAAACTAAGGAGAGGAAGTTCCTAAGTCTTGCTGAACAGGCCACACAGAAGGATTTTTTTTTTTTTCTTTAGACTAATTTCCTCACGGAGAAGAAAAATATGAAGAGGTAAGGCCTCCCAATCCCGAGCTGACTTATAAGAAGAAACGAGCCATCAAGAAGCAGAGGAAGGGTCTCGGGGCGCACCTGTGCTTGGCCTGGCCGAGGAAGCCCCGACGGACGAGGATGAGGAGGCAAGACCACAAGTCCTTGTGATGCCCTGTGAGGCAGACGGAAACTGCTTCATGGGAAGAGCTGCGTCCGGGAAGATGACACAGTCCAGTTCGGGGAGAAAAACAAAGGTCAGTCTGCACAGTCGGGACGCGGGCTGTGATGTGCCTGGTTCTCGGCCCTGGACACACCCTCCGTTGGCCGTCCAACCTCGAGGCTCCTCGTCAGCCAAATGCAGGTCATGGTCTCAGGTGACCCAGGAGGGTCACAGCTTCAAAACGTAAACCTTTATTAATGTGCTTAGGGACTCTTCGAGGGGACAAAGAAGCTCACGAAAATGGCGAATGGTTTAAATTCGGTGTTCGCATGGCATTCACTCACTTAATGCTTAAAAACTTCCTTTAAAGTAGACAAGGGATAAGAAGTCCGTTCCTGGCTTTTATCAGCAAGAAGGAGTTTATTAAAGCTTTATTTGTGGGAAAAAAACAATAGCACTTGTAATATCACCACAATGTCAAGAATTATACCAACAAACAAAAAATTTCAAGGAGGCTTGCATTTTATATGGCATAAGCAGAAGCACACAGATAGCAAAACTCTGTTAGAACAGGTGAAAAACTCCAGAGAAATTCTGTAACGGACTTGGAACCAATCCTCGCAGTCTGTCCGAGAGTAAGACCAAATTAAAAGGCAGGCGATAAACTGAACAGCCCGGTTATCAGATACTCCCGGTCCGGTCCTTGCGTAAAGGCGCCAGCAATACCCGTGTGACGGCGCGCTTGCAGAGCGGGACCGTTCAAGACACATTTTACTAACACAATCAATGAATTTAGCCAAGATGTGTTTAAGAAGAGAGAGTATTTGAGGATTTAGGAGCAGGTTTTAGAAATGAAATGGAGGATAAGCTAACAAAATCTATCAGAAATAAGATCAACAACTTAAAATTTAAACCAATCTTGAGCATATATTTGAACTTGGATATGCGGAAGGAAACGGTACACAAGTCCCCACGGTTCAGCGAGGCGGTGGGAGGATCAGCGGCCCTATAGACAGTTAAATTACTCAGGAAGCCAAGGAATTTATCAAACAATGAATTTCAAAGTGGATTCTGGCCTCCAGGAAAAAATGGAAGTACCCATTAAGGCACATACAATCAATAAATGTTGTCTACAAACTCTTCGACACTGTTTTATTTTTGTGGCCACAAATTGGGGCTAAAGAGGATTTTAATTTACATAAAGTGGGACAAAGAGCCTTCCGCCTTCGATGAGTCGAAGTCAAAATGCTGGGTTCAAGTTGGGCAAAACTATTCAGAAATGCTGAAAGTGTAGCGGTTTTGGCCCCGGGACAGGTTACGACACCAAAGAAATCATTTGTTCTGTTTCACATCTCTCAGTGCATCATTTATAACCAACCCCAATTTGAGGACGTTAACATTAAGTAGGTTTCCCACACGGAGGACGTTGGTACAAAACCCAACATGTATTATGCATGACCATTTTAACAGCTCGGCCAAATTTGTCAAAGCAGATGAGCCTGCACGGACTGAACACCAAGTATGCGAGAGTCTTGAGGAAATCTGGACAGCATTGAGCTCATAAACCTCAATATTTGTTTTTACGATCAAAAGGAATGTTAACTTCATCTTACTGTTGACAGATAATTTAATCAAAAACATGTTTTAAATAAGAGAATATTTCATGTCTAAGGGGGCTCGGGGGAAAATCAGGGACTGGCCCTCGGGCCCATGAGCCGCCGGGAGGGAAGAGAAGATGGAAGCGTCGTTTGTGAATTCGGCGACGGGGACCCGCCGCAAGGGAAGCCGAGAGCGGACAGGCAAGGCCCGAAACTGGTGGGCCCAGGTAACGCCCGTGGAGCCGCCACGTGACCCGCCACTTCCTTGCCCCAAAGAAAACTTGACATGCAAAGGAAGAAGACTCTTCTTTCCGAAGACAACCCTTCTAAGCCCAGATGGGGCCGAGATGGCCCTTGGAAATGAACCCCCAACCAACCTTCACGCGCTTTGGTCTGCTCTCGGAGTGTAAATCGTGCTGACTTTCTCTTTTTGTTCGGCGATTTCGGCGGCCAAGGTCCTTCCAATGGAACGTGATTGTTTTCCCTCTAATCCCACAGCCACTGCCCCTGAGGAGCTGAGGGCTGACAAAAGCCACCACACACACCCTGGGCCTCAGCAGTCACACTCCTGCCGTGCACAACAGTAAAGGCATCCCAGCAGGAGGAAGTCATCTGACCTAAACATCGGAAATTCGCATCGCCTGCTTCTCCTGGTGACTTGAAGTTCTCCTACATGTGTCCTTAGAAGGGTCACCCTCCTACATGCACATGAGTGAGGAGAAACAGGTCATCCCTTTGGGGTCTCTCGGTCCCCCATGCACACGAAAGAATTAGGCCGTAGTGTTCTGGAATGTCCCTTCTGAAATTCTGAGAGTCCCCGAAAATTGTGTGTTTTTAAATGTCCATATGCCCATCTACCTCAGGTAACCATGACATGAACAAAGCGTCATCCCCCTTTGCAAAAGAGTGAGGAGGGAGGACTTACCCGTCAGTTCTGCATTCTATCATCACGCAAGGCAAAGGACAGTGGTTTGTCTCGCTTAGACCAAAAATGGGCCATTTGATTGTGATGTGGGGACCACGCTGCTGTCATTCGTTATCAAGCCCTGCTATCACACACAACAGAGTTTGGAAGCCCCTCTGTGCTCTCCCGGCCTGCAAGAGTTGCCTATGTCAATCCCCGTATGGGCTGCCCGGAAACTGGCAAGAGTACGGGCACTGCTTGCCGGGCTAGGATGGACAGCAAACCTGGAAAACCACACTGCAATCTGCCGGTGGTCAGAGGTGCGGACCACCTCCACGGCCAGTGCAAAAAGTGGGTTGAAGCGCCACCAAACATCTAGACTGTATTTGCCCCCGGCCACCGTCTTTGGCCCCCACCCTACGGACAGCCCGCAGGCACCCAGGACCCCCGGCCACGCTGTACAAATCTACCTTTTGTAAACAGGGTCTCAAGCAAGAACTGAAGCTTTGGGTACCCGCGCGTCGTTGATCTGTGGTTTGGGGAAGTGACAGCAAGGACCTCTTGTGGCCCTTTGCCCAGTTTTTTTTTTGGGGAGGCTGGGAAAGTAGTCTAATCCGTAAGCTTTCCAGCCTCACCCTACAGCTCACGGGTATGATTAGGAGACCCCATGAGACCACATTCTCTGTCCCCCTGCCACCAGCAGGACCAAAGATTGGCCTGTGCACGCACTCTTGGTTCTGGCTTCTCCTTCGGCGAGCTCTTGTTTGACCCTGCCTCCGGAGAGAAGAGCAAAAAAACGAAGCGCCATCACTGTGTCCGGACCCCAGCGTGAAAAAGTGGGCAGGCTCACTCACAGGGGTTCTCCACGACACACGCCGCTGCAATAGAGTCTTCCTCGCGGGCTGTCATACCCGAAGTGTATACTCAAGAGTTGGCTCTCCTGAGGTCATCCCTCCTCCCGTGGCCACGTGTAGACCTTGTGCACCTTCTCTGTGTCCTCACACGGTCTTCCCACAGTGCGCCATCTGTGCCCGCATGTCCCTCTTCTCTAAAGGGACTTCGCACTCCAGGCACACGGCGATTTGATTATGTCATGCAAGCTGCGATAGTTTAGCGGTCTCCCGTCCGTCTATGATGTCATTTTACCCTATCACCGGAGGGTCGTTTAAAGGCTCTATACCGCAAGTGCGGTCACATTCTGAGACCCCTTCAAACATATAAACTTGGGCGAGCGGGGAGAGTCAGGTCCATAACACGCACAGGCCTGGCTTCTTTCTGCCGGCAAACGCCATCCTGGAAGCCTTGCGTTAATGCTGCAAAAGAACTTCATTACCCAAACGTCGGCCCCGCTCTCCCCTGTTGAAGATAACCAATCTGCTGCCAGGAAATGTTACAAGTGCTACTGGCAGCCAGCCTGCAAGAGAAATCCGAAGAGAAAGTGTCTACCGGCCACAACGACCAGGAACAACCCT
Organism: Mustela putorius furo; assembly: GCF_011764305.1. Classification (NCBI taxonomy): domain Eukaryota; kingdom Metazoa; phylum Chordata; class Mammalia; order Carnivora; family Mustelidae; genus Mustela; species Mustela putorius. The sequence goes on along the minus strand of NW_025422372.1, from coordinate 43,563 downwards.
GGGTGGCAGCGGCTCACCAGGTCGGGACGACGAAGCCCCGCGGTCCACATGATTCGGGTCGAGTCTTTGTATCTTCCCCAAGGCCCACTGGCCGCGAGGGGAGGCTGGGGATTGGTATTAATCAATTAACACAGATTAAATTATGACATGACGAGATGCAGAGAAAGTTGCACCAAGGTTCACACAGCTAATTAGCTTACGGCCCAAGTCTTGCGACGCCAAGGACACTACCTCGCGTTCCACTACAAAGGCACAAATACGTGGTCCCCGTGGCAATGCAGGTGTGACGCCGGAATACGATTTCACGCACTTCCTAAAGTTCAAATGGGTTATTCATCGTGCATAAGCTATGACCCCAACTTTCCCACAAAGAAGGATCGTACACAAATAAAAAACAAACACACGGTGAGGTGGGTAAACCTTGATTTATTAAATTGTCTCAATTTCATGCTAGGAAGTTCCTCCACACAGGCAAATTTTCTAAATATGGAAAAAAATATGTACATAGGACAAAGCTCCGAGAAGGAAGGAGAAAAAAAAAAGGAAGGTTTATTATAATACATCACACATATAAATGTTTTTTTACAAAGTCTGTATGAACTTTCCACATTAATCAAAGTGAACGCTGCATGCATTTTGTATAATTAACCAGGAAGTTCATATTACCAAAGTGATAAATATCCTAGGACAATAAAGTGAGCAGGAAGAATGCTGACCTTAAGTGCTCATTCATGATGCAGGGGTTTTAATGGGTTCAACCAATGCAATTATTACTTTAGTTAATTGAAAGGTCAAGTTTCCCAAAGATTAATAATTAGACTTACAGTGGCCTGCTCATCAGAGGCTTAATAAATGCTAAAACACAGGCCCCTTTAGGCTGCCGTCATATTTGAAGCAGAACCTTTGATTTCCCGCTGTCCTTGCAAAGCTGGGGACTTGAGAGATGCCATGCTGAGGGCGAGCCCCTTCCCTAGAAAAAGATGTGCTGAGGACCCATGCCAAAGCCTTGAACCTTGAATTTGGGAATGTGGGACTATCTCAACGCCATTCCAAGGGGGCAGTGGGACAGACGATCAGACTCCACCAGGCCTTGCCGGAGTCTGGGACCTCCAGATGAGCTCTGGCCCCAGCCATGGTGACTTTGAGACAACTGAGAAAGATTCTAATGGCACCTAAAGAAAATGACTTTGTGTGTTTACAAGTTATGGGAAAGGTGTGACAAAATACATACTTGCAAGTCAGAATATTCACTCTCTTTCTCTGTACCTTTTTGGCCAACAAGCTCATTCATGAGCCAAACAAATTGAGAATGTCCTACGTCTTGGGAAGCTCCCCCGTCCTCACCAGGGCGATGGAAAACCCTCCTGAGTAGGACCCAGCGGCCTTTTGCACCACTCAGGGCCTGACGACCGCCCCGTGAGCTCTGCGCCTTCCAGCCTCTGAGCGGGGACGCTGAGCTCGGACCGCGCGCACCACCAATCCCTCTTCCTCTCCGGCTCCTGGAACCCGCATCCATCCTTCAAAATTCAGTTGAACTACGACCCCCGCTTCAAAACACCCTTCCCCACTGAAATTCAAAAGGCGGAGTAGCCTCTCTTCTGTACCCAGCAGCACGTGACTTGCTTTCTTCTTCCCGTATGCGTCAGTTACTTCGGAGGGTAGAGCCGGGCCTCGTCTTCCTTCTATCTCCCTGGACACGGGAGAGCTCCTTGTGGACCGGGCTCAGGGGGACCCCGGCTCCGTCTTCCACGGCCTCAGTCGGGCGGCCGTCCTGCTTGCTCGGTTGGAATCGGAGGAATAGCGATGTGGATCGACGCAGGTAGGATGGAGCAGGCCCCCTTACCAGAATCGCAGCGCCAAGTTCAGTGAAGAGCGCGGATGAGTGGGACCCCCTGGGTCGATGATGAGACCCGAGTGGCTGGGGGCAGAGGGCGCCAGAAGCCCTGACCACGGATGGGCTCCCCAGGGAACCCCAGGAAGAAGCAGAAAGACGCCCATGTTTGATGAGTCAAAGTTAGCCGGGGGGACTTGGGAACGGGCGCGAAATATTCAAACACATCAATGCCCAGGGGTAGCGACTGCTGTTTTCATGATTCACTGCACCTACTCCACCAGCAAGAGGCTGCAGATCCCACACCAGCAGGTATAAAAACCGCGTGTGTTTGAGGGACAACATCTGTATGAGGAAAACAGTACCCGGAGCACAGACCCACGCCACACAGTGCTAAGAGCGTGGCCGCGGAACAGTGGCCCGGGGTGTTGCAGCTGACATTTTTTCTGGTGAACCCTTTCTGCTTGTCTGTAACCGTTCAAGGCTTCTCACAGTGACTCTAAAAACGTGTGGAGGGGGAGAGAGAGCCGTGGGCGATTCACCCTCGGCTCTGTGAATTTTCAGCGCACAGCGCGAACTCTGAAAAAAATGTGCGGAATACCGTCATGCTGTCCCGAGCCGAGGCCCGTGCGGCAAGCATGAGGACAGAGCACAGGCGGGCCTGCAGCTCTCTGGGGAAGGGCCCCCTGAACCATATTTGCAAGCAGCCCCTCCCGGTGCCAGTGAAATACAGTGAGCTTTGCTTCAGAAAACTCCCAGGCGCCAAGCGCCAGGAGTCCAGTACGACCCTGCTCCCTCCTGCTTCTTCCCCTGCGGCCCCACTCCCCTTGCCCAGAGGCCCATCCCAAGCCCGGAGGCCTCGTGCTAGTACCTGGACCGTCCCCCACTAGTCACCTGCGTCCCTAGCCCACCCACCTTCTCTCCAGAACACCCTCCCACAATCCTCCTGCGAGGGTAGACGAGCGCACGACCCCCAAGACCACGGGCCCTGGAGTGCTCGCCATCATTTCACACTTCCTTCCCCTGCCTCTTCTTAAGACCTTAATGGCTTCTGTCGTGGCACGTGTCGGTAAGCAGTGACCCAGAGGTGAAAATTCCCTGTCCCCGTGATCAATCCCTTGGGCCAGCCGGTCGGTCCTTATTTACTGGGTTCCTATAAAAAAGAACTTGCTGTGAATTTTTTACTCTGCCCTCCTATGTCAGCGAATGGAGGATTGTTCATCAAGCACTTATTCTATACTTTCGGGGGGCCAGCGACTTCTGAAGACCGTGAGAAAAGCAGCCGCACTTTGCAGAAGGCTCCCCAGGCGAAGGGTCCAGGGGATCTGCAGGGTGCAGTCTTCGGACCCCTCATTGGGTGGCACTGGTGCCTCTCCCGTGCCTATCAGGAGCATCGGATTTCAAGCCGAAAGCTACAGCCATTCCACGGCAGCGCCCGTATTTCATGATCTTGTTTTTCTTCCTTAATCGGCCCTTTCGTTGTTTGTGTTGTAAACAGTCCATGGTTGTTCATAAGAGGTCAGTTTTTGCGCGCCGGAGCACCACGGACACTATTCAGGTTGTAAATGACACTACTGTTTAAGATGTCCTACCGATTTATCCGAACAAATGATTTACTGTTGTTGGCTTTCCATGACGGGACCATTTCATACCTTCAAAAAGGACTAGGTTCAAACGATGTTAAATAAACATTGAAAGCACGTGTCTTGTTTCTTTTCCAAAAAGTGACAAAACACTGTGTTACTCTAATGATGTTCTTATAATACCGCTCGACACACAACCATTTCACCGTTGCCTCTTCCCGTGGCTTCACTTTAGGCTTATTAAGTATTTTGGGTTCAGGACCAAAGGCTTTTAAGTAAGGAGTCAGTAAAGGGTGTTTCTGAAGAGTGAGAGTAGTAAGTAGTTCATCCCGCATCATAAAACCGATAAATAAAACAGACATTTCTACAACAAGGAGCTTGTCCGAGCACCAGCCTCAACCAAGCCTTGAAAATCTCTTAAACACACTAAACTAAACTCAGCTCTCCATTAAAAACAGTGTTGGGGATGTTACATGACAGTAAACAATGATTCTTTCAGATTATTGCCTTTATGTCCTTAAAGAGGAAAGAACTAATTAATTGAAGTTTGGGTGGAATTTAAAGGCTGATGAATGATGAAATTGCTGTGAATTGTGAAAAAAAATTCAACAAATATTATATCAGCTCCCTAACAGTGATTATTAAAAAGTGTTTGATTCTTTTGAAAGGACAGTACAAAAGACAACAAAAATTATCAATTTGTAATGGCTTTTCTTTTTTAAGGACCCAAAGAGGCAATATAACGTTGTTGCTTGATTGGCAACCCAGAGACGGACCAAAAAGGAAAGAGAGGTCCGTTCTGTCCATTCAAGCTTGAAACGTCCGGCCCCTGTGGTCCCAAGAAACCAACCACAGTCATCAACAACCGTCCCGCGAGGGAGAGACTCCGAGAGAAGCGAGGCTCCACGCCTTTTCTTGGCTGCCTGTCGTGCGGGAGGCTCGATGTCACTACGCTTTGTAGGCAGCAGCCTCTCCTCCAGGTGCTTCCACGAGACCCGAGTCGGGCACCCTCGCTGCCCGTCACCGCGCTGTAGGTGAGCAGAGGACCCCCGGGGTGAATGTGCACGTTTACCTCCATTTCCAGCTTTGTTCCTCGAAATCGGCTTCGAGCCTGGCGCCATCCCAGTTCACCAGTGTGGGTTCAGGTGCACGTGGCTGGCGCCCGGAGTTCGCGAGAACCCAGCCCAGTCCCTTCAGGGGGTGCCTCGTCATGGATCTTCGGGGTCAGGGGAGGCAGCTTGTCTCCTATTCATAACCTTCAGGGAATCCCTGATCACCTGGGGATCACTGGCCCTGGAAGACGGCCCCCACCCCTCCAGGGCAATTTGAGTCCCTTCCCACCTCCCAAAGCTCCTGCGTCTCCCCCGCCCTGTCCCACAGACACCCCCGTGACCTGCCCACCCCCCACCACACGGCTGCTCACACTGTCCATCAAACCCGTCACCCCAGAGGTCTTGCCTTTTACCGACCTGCACTTGGCATAGAAAATGCTTGTAAACATGAGGGGTGCCCTGCGGGGGGAGGCTGTTTGTCCCAGTGGGTCAAGCATCTACCCTCAGCTCAGGTCCTGATCCAAGGATCCTGGGACTGGAGCCCCATGCCCGGGCCCCTGCCCGGCGGGGAGTCTCCCTGCCCCAGTCCTGCCCTGCCGCTCCTCCTGGCTTGCACTCTCTCTCTCACATAAATACAATCTTCTAAAGAATCTATAAAATGACAGGAACTGGATTTCCTTCAGCCTCTGGCTGTCAGTTTTGGTGATGTTCTGACGGCACGCAGAGCAGGGAAGGGGACCACTAACCTGCCTTTACCACAGACGGGCCCCTGTCGGCAGCCCCCACTGCCAAACACGCCTGGTCTGGGCTTGCTTCCCTCACGGACAGTTCCCTCTCCGTGAGCGTGTCGGTCCTGCCACACTGGGGCCACACAAAATGGGCGAGGGCAAACAACGGAGCTCCGCGGGGCGGCAGTCATGGGCCAGGCTGGCCACCCAAGTGACGGGCTCTGCCTGAGCCTCCGGCCATTCCAGACTCCAAGTCAGGGGGACACAACGGACCCCCCGCCAGTCCGCACTGTGGCACGCAGGCCATGAAGGAGATCGGGTTCAGCCCTAGAGGGGCGGCGGGTCCCCAGGGACGCTGGGCAGCTAGGACAGAGGGCACAGCCTCCGTCTCCTTGCTGCGGGGGCCCCACCCTGAGTCTCTTGTACCTAGAGACAGCCTACCCATCTCGCCATTGTCCTCAGTCTCATCTGGAACGAGAACTGCGTTGAAGGAACGTTGTCTATGCGGCAGAAAGAAATCCCAGAAGTCGTGTAAGGATGGCAGAACCAGCCAAGAGAGGCAGGGGTAGGACAGCGCTTGACTTTGGAATCCTCCTAAGCCCCCTTTGGCCTTTTAAAGATGTGGGCCACAGCCAAGTCTGAGGGAGGTGCCCAGACGGGCCCGTCCCACACATCTCCTCTCTGGCGACGGCATCAATGACCCCCTCTGCCGCACGATGCAATTCTGGCGCCAGAGCCCACGGTGCCATGGTGTTCCCTTCTTCTCTCATCCCCAGCCACCCATCCTCTCCAAGCCCAAAGCTCCTGCTGCTTCAACCCCAAGTCTCCCGGGACATCAGGCTTCAGCCCGGAGAGAAAGGGGCATCTGCCCCCAGAAGGACTCTGACGGGGGAGGCTGCCCCGGCTGAGCACAGAGGGATATTTTTTTATCGAGGCCTGGGACCCCCCACACTCAAGGTCACAGGACAGGACATGTCTCCACATGCCCATGTCATTCAGTTAAACCTAAGTCACCAGGGATGTGATCGAGAGATGGATTGATGGCCGGATGTGGTCCTGCCGTCAGTAAGGAGCTCTGGGCTCTTCCGAGATCACAGGAGCTGGTTCTGCCGTCAGTAAGGAGCTCTGGGCTCTTCTGAGATCACAGGAGCTGCCCCTGGGGAAGACTTTCCAAGGAGCCGATGAAGACCGTTACTCTCGTCAGGTGAGCAGAGCTGGCTGTTGTTAGGGACTGAAACCCTGAATGTCACCTAAATGACACCTTCGGCCATCAGCAAAGGCAAGCTTTTGTGGAGAGGAAGAGCTCAGGAAGGGACCCCACAGAGCGGGGGGGCATCTGAGACAAGATGTCTAGCCTCAGCTTCACTGTCCATAAAAAGCAAATGATCCTGCCTATGAGGGACCCCAGTGAGGAGTACGTGAGATTCTCCCCAAAGAGCCTGAATCAACTAATGTTTGTCTCCTTGAATGCACAGGGCAGGTTTGTCCCGCTCACCGTTTAAGCCCGTAAAAGGACACTGTGGGTTGTACTTCTCTTGACCCCTCTACCCCATCTGTGTAAATACCACCCACCAGAAGTGATGCTCTCATAAGTGCACCCGCATTAGTGTGCCCTAGATGCCCATGGGACAGCGGCTTTGTGCACATGAGACGAGAAATAACGCGAGCGCCCATCAGGGAGGGCCCTGACGGGGAGGAAATCCCTCTGCGTGTGCTGGCGGGCCCTCGGTGCAGCGGAGAGGTACGGGCTCACCCGGGATAATGTCCAAGTGCGAGGGAAGCAAGCTTGCAAAGAGTGTCCGTACACAAGGTCCTATTTGTTCAGTAAGACAAAAACGAGACAGACAGACAGACACAATGATGGAGGAGAGAGCACACATTTACACACATAGTGCACAGATAAGCTTACCTCTCATTTTACACCTTTCTTGGGGTATATAAGACACAACAGAGCCAAAAGCGAATTGTTCTTATACTCAGAGCAAAGACCTTTGCACCTGTCCTCATCAAACCGAGAGACAAAAGGTTCAATGGAAGAAAGAAAGTTTGTGGTGACAAACCCAGGAGGGAGACAAAGGAAGAGAGAGAAGAGAGAGGAGGAGAAAGGAACCAGGGGGAGAGAAAGAGAGAGAAAGGAAGAATGAATGGGGACCACCGACAAAAAAATCAACCAGGTCAGGGTACGGCTGTGGGTTCACGTAGACATTGAAGACAAGGTTAATCATACGTCACTATCTTCTTTGTGTCCGTGAGATGTTCAGGCTGTGGCTGGACCCAACGACATCTAGCACACATGAATACAAAAAGCCAAGCATGACGCAGGCTTAATTAAGAACTCAGAGTGAAGATCCAAAAAAAAGTAGTATAACACAACGGTGAATATATTCAGAAAATGTCAGCTGCCAAAATGTTTGCGCTTCAAATTTCATCTCCAGTTGGGAGTGAGTGTGTGAAAAACTGCCCATGGATCCCAGGACGCTGGAATAAAACTCCATGTGGTTCCATTTTGATGGGTGAATCTGAAACCAGGTGGTTCTGGCTGGAAAGAGAGTTCCCACAGCCCTTGCCCTCCTGCGGTTTCTCTCCGGATGCTTAGAATGTTTTCCTAAAATGAAATTACAAACATGAATCTCTTCTATGCAAGCAAACTTTCATACCAACTATGCCAATTACAGGCTTGTCATTTTCCCTTTGTAAGCCCCCCATTTTTAGCCATAAAAAATGTGCTTATGATACAACATTTTTTTGAGCTCAAAGAATCAATTGTGAGGGTTTGGGAAGGGAAGGGGAGATGGGGCTTGCCAAATGTCTTCTTAACTTCCTTAAGGGAAAAACCGTCCTACACAAAAAAATCATTGCTAGTTTTGATCATAATTCAGTGACTCTCTAGCAAATTATTTCTAAATCTTAAAAAAAAGTTAAGTCACAAGGTAATCTTTTCTAAAATTTCTAGTAGAGGAGGGTCTCCTGAAAAATGAGGAGGGGAACGAATAAGTTCATGAGGAGGAAGCAAGGTTCTATACGAAAGGACAAGGAGAGACAGGTGTGAGATAATCTCACGTTTGTTCGGGAAAGAACCATTGCATTACGCGAGTATTGATAAGTCTAGGCCCCCCGCTCGGTGGGCCCCCGGACCATGTTCTCCAATATGTGGGCACAGTGCTATTGGGGTAAACAACAGGCTTTGAAAACCAAACCTGAATTGTCTGTCATTAAGAGCACTGAGCCCTATTCTAAACATTATTTCATGGAGGTTCCTCCATGTGGTTTAATACAGCGATACCTTTTTCTAACTTTGACACATTTTGAAGATAGAAGATCTACAGGGGAAATGTAGAATCAAGAGCCATAAGACACTGGGTTTACAGTTCATGAGAATTTGCAATTTAAGTGTATGATGACTGAAAAGGAGATGTAGATGCCATCAGGAAATGTATCTTCCAGCTGGTGCCCTACACGTAGGTTAATTAAGTCACCAACGTTCTGGAGAGGAAAGTGTAGAACACCGTGATCAAGTGAACTCTTCTCCAGGGTTACACAATTAAAGGGGGAACCCACAACCATTCTCGGAGGCGGAGCAGCTCCCTCTGCCAGGCTTTCCCAGAGCTGGCTTCCGAGGCACTGAGCTCGCCCTGCGGAGAGGAGGGAGGCGGGAGACAGCAGGGCGATGCCGCCCCTCCCTGCCCGCCGACAGCCGGCCTCAGCCCTCTGGGCAGGCAGGGGACCGGGAGTGTATCCAGCAAAGCCCAGAGAACAGGCCAGCGCAAAGCATTGCATCTCCCAAAAGCAGGCAAGGACACAGGGGCACGGCAGGAGAGATGCCCCCAACTTTCATCCAGGGCCCACCTGCCCGGTTAATATGCCAGAAATCTGGAGTCTAAATCCAATACACACAGCCTGGGGCCTAGGCTACCCTAAGAGCTTCTGTTTTTACATTAAACCACATAATTCCGCATTGGTCTTCATCATAATGAAGGTGATGAAAATTGCATTCATTGAGCACTGAATTGCGTTCAGTGCTCGCCTCTGACCTTGAGTGAGGGAGCGATGCGGCGGGAGCGAGCGGCCCGAGGAAACGGCCCAAACCACGCCCCCAAGATGCAGCCTTTTACAAACACACTCCTCAGGTAATCTGCCCCCCAGTTCCCGCTCTCAAGGGATCTTAGTGACCCCCCCATAAGCTAGGGGACAACAGAAAGCAGAGAGCCCTCCGAAGTCCTCACATCCTAAAAAGCGGGGGAGTGGGGGTGAAATGTAAAACAGTCCAGTTAAAAGACTGGGCAACCCTCCGTGGAGACCAGGAAGACAGTGGGTCTGATGTAGATAATCGGCTCGGGTGTCCACAGCAGGTGCGAGAAAAGGAATCTGTGGGTCCAGGGAGCGGCCGCCCGCGGAGATACCCTCGGACGCCCCAGGAGACAGCTTCTGCTTCTTACAATCAAGGGCATCTTGAAACAGGTGCCCAGAACAAAACCTTTAGTTCACAGCTGACAACAACCAAACAAGGGAAGCAGGCTTGTGCGAGACCCCACACCCGGCCTGTCCACTACCCGGGCCCTGACCCGAGTCCCAGCTCCCCGTCCGTCCAGCTCTCCTGTGACACCACACAGTCTTGCCCCGGTGCCCCACCTCCTCCACAGTCGGACAGAGACACCATCTTCCTTTACGGCTTGAGCAAAACCTGGCCTAGCGGAGGGCCACGCCCCCCCGGCTTACAGGAGCCTCCGCCACAGCAACCCCACGCACAGTAAAGGACACGTCCCGGACCACCCCAGAGCTGTGTCTTCTCTGAGGAGATAAGGTGTGCGGGGGGGAGAAGAGAGGGACCGGGCGCGAGGCAAGGGGGAAGGGGGATGGAGAGTCCGCGGGAGCAGGACAGGCGTCAGCCCAAACACACCCGAAGGCCATATCCACCGTTCATGGGGGAAATGTCCCACCTGGTTTGCCTGGCAACGAGACACCCTTTCTCGGGCCACACCGGAGCTGCTGGTGCCCGGACCCCGCCACCCCGCCACGCAGCAGGACGGCAGGACACCCGCGGAAAGATGAAAGAAGGAAGGAAAAACCCTCGGCGCAGAACAGCACAGCAGGGGATGGAGACGCGCTGGGTCCCGGCGTTGAAGCGCCGTCAGGCGAGAAGGTTCACATCGGGAAACCCGGAGGCCCCGCGCAGGCGGATGGGTTTGTGCAAACAGAGGCACATCCACACTTTTTTCCAAAAGTCACACCTAGAAGGGAATACAGATTAGCACGGATTGACCCACCAGGAAGTGCAGAAATGAGATGCGAAAAATTGGATTTTTTCCATACAGAAAAGACGACCTGGGACGCGAAACTCCAGAGACGAAGCTGAACAAACAAAGCAAGACGCTGCCGGGGAGGTGGGCTTAACTCGGCATTAGGGGGAAGTGGCCAAAGCGACTGGCGCTGAGGAGAAGCCGCAAAAGCGGAGCCAGAAGGGGGGAATATCGTCGGGGAAGGAGGGCTGGCGTGAGGTGCCGACATGGGAATGGGAGAAAAAAGGCTTGGAACGGCGGGGACGAAGGGACGGGTTAAATGGACGTGCGGTCGCACCAGCACTGCAGGTGTTTCCTTTTCGAGTGCTGAGGAGCAGGGCAGGGAGGAAATAGGGAAGCGGGACTCGGGTTGAGTGAGTGGATGGGAAGGCGGTCCCTGGACAGGAACGCCGGGAAGGGTATGCCACCGGGGAGACCGATAGAACGGGACCGAGAGGGACCCCGCGGAGTGAGCTCATCAGCAAACAGGATCATACCCCAATCCCAAACGGAAAGAGGCAACGAGGGGGCCGGGCGGAGGGGTAAACCCCACCACACTCCCACTCCACTCCCGGAAAAGAGGCTAACAGGAGTTGGAGACCCAGCTCGAGGCTCGCGGGATGATGGGACAAGGGGTCTCGCTGGCTCGGTGGAGGCTCGTGAACATGTGTCGAGAAACATGCGAGCGTGTCACGAGCAGAGCGGAGTCCCGGTTCTTCACGCAGCTCCGAGACGCTTCGGCACAGGCAAAAGGACAAAGCATCAGAGAGAAGGGCGCAGGGGAAACAGAGAATATGAAAGCAACCACAGAAAAACACTCGTCCTCTCCTCAAAAGGCGCCCGTACACCAACACTCCACAAACAAACACGCGAAACAAAGCTCGAAGAAGAAAGAAGAAATCCAGAAAAAAAGAAGAGACACAAATTAAAAAAAGGGGGGGGGGGGCAGGTAAAAAAGACAACAGTGTGAATTCCATTTGAGAGATTCGGATATCGCTAGGTTTATAGGAACGCCTACCCACAAAACTTAAATATAACTTGTTTTAAAAAAAAGATTTGTACAAGAAAGGATAATATAAAACATCAATATTCTTTCATATAATGATTTTTGGTTTTGAAATTGATGAACAAAAAGTAAATAAGAATAGATGCATATGAAAAAAGAGTTAGAAACATCTTAGAAATGTAATATATAGTCACTAAACATATTTTTTTTTTAATTTTTAATTTTTTGATTTTTTTATTTCTTTTTCAGCACAAACAGTATTTATTGTTTATGAACCACACCACCCAGAAGTTGCTCCATGGCAATCCGTTGCCTTCCCTACTACCCAACCCACCTTGTTCCCCCAAACCTCCCACCCCCTACCCCTCTCACGACCCTCTAAGTTGTTTTTCAGAGTCCATAGTCTCTCATGGTTCACCTCCCCTTCCAGTTTCCCTCTCCTCTCCATCTCCCACTGTCCTCCATGTTATTTGTTATGCTCCACAAATAAGTGAAAACCATATGATATGATTGACCTCTCTCTGCCTTGACTTAGACAGTCTCTTCAATAAATAGTGCGCTGGGAAACCTGAACAGCTATATGTAGAAGAATGATGAAAACTCAACCATTCTCTTACACCCATACACAAAAGATAAACTTGAATGGATAAAAGACACTCAAACGTGAGACAGGAATCCATCAGAATCCTAGAGGAGAACATAGGCAGTAACCTCTTCGATATCAGCCCACAGCAACTTCTTTCAAAGATATGTCTCCAAAGGCAAAGGAAACACAAGTGGAAAAGTGGAAAAGAGACTTTTGGGACTTCATCAAGATCAAAAAAGCTATCACCACAGCAAAGGAAACAAGGAGGAAACATCACCCCAAAACAAAGAGGCAAAACCCACGGAATGGGGAGAAGATAGAACAAAGGAAATTGCAAATGACAGTATAGACAAAAGGATGATATCCAGGAATCTATAAAGAACTCCTCAACTCAACACACACAAAAACAGACCAATCATAATCAAAAACATGGGCAGAAGGAGATATTGGAAAAACAGACACTTACTCCAATGAAGACATAAAATGGCTATGAGACACATGAAAAAAAAAAAATGTGTCATCATCACTAGCCATCAGGGAGATTCAAATTAAAACCACATTGATCATTTCACTTCCAAAACCAGTTAGAATGGCCACCAGAAATTCGCAAGACAAGGCAAGAACAGGACGAAATAACGTTGGGTTGGCGGGGATTTGTGGCGAAAGAAAAGGGGGAAACCTCTTCCAATGTTGGTGGGAATGCAAGTTGGTGCAACAGTTGGTGCAACCACGTTGGAAGAAAAACAGAGTTGATGGAGCATATTACCTCAAGAAAATTAAAAATAGAGCTAAATAGAGATTCCCAATGACCCGGCGATTGCACTACCTGGGTTTATATTTATATTTACCAAAGAAACGATACAGATTGTGCTTAGTTTTTGTAGTGAAAAGAAGGGCCATCGGTATGTCCCCCATTTTTATAGCAGCAATGGCCATGGTTTTGCCCAAAAATGTAGGGAAAGAACCAGACTGCCGTTTCTTTTTTCAACAGATGAAAGAATGGATAAGGAAAACAAGATGTTGTCCATCGACCCCGATGGGATGATTTGAAATTTGCCCTCCATCAAGAAAGGGATGAAAATTCCCTCCCAACTTCCTCGAGCAACATGGACGGGACTTGGACGAGATTATGCTGAGGTGAAATAATATGTATGTTTTAAATGCATATGATGGAATAAATTCTAATACAAGTTCAACAGTCAGCCCAGAGCAAAAGAGTTGACATGGAAGATGGAAACTGAACAACACACCAAGCAAAGCAAATGTGTGCCACTGAGTTTTTTTTTAATGTGTGAAAACTTATTGAAGTCAAGAAGAATTTATGAGGGATCATTTTTTTTCATTTATAAGGTTATCAAACCTCTCTGATGTTCACCTAAAAACTAATAGGCTTTGTGTATATCAACTATATTTCATAGTAATATTTTTTAAGAGAGGCAGCAATAATAAAATAAACAGATAGATTGAGAGGACTCCAGGTTTATCAATTGGAGTGTCTTTAAGCTGAGAATAGGATCTAGCAAAGTGATATTTGAGAAAACGGTGAAAATATAATAATTGCTGAGAATTTTAGAGAACTTGTAGAAAGAACATAGTCTTTTAGCTTGCAAAGTGACCCAGCGGCACAGAATAAATAAAAATCTATGCCTGTGTGTAACATAATCATATGCAGAACATTGAAAATAAAGAAATAACCTCAAAAGCTTTTCTAGGGAAAAAAAAAAAAAAAAAAAAGCAAAATGATAATTACAATGGCAATTCATTTCCCGACAGGAACCTGAGGATTCCAGAAGGAAATGAAGTAATACTTTTTAAAGTGATGGAAAAACAAAGAAAAAAATTAAAAATAAAGAAAATATAAATAACATTACCAAGGACTTCAAACCAGGTGAACTAGAGCACTCAAAGAGTGAATCAAGAAAGTGAAAGCAATCAACAACCACCGAAAACACGCCAATTACACTATTTATATCGATTAAAATAGGCAAAATTCCTTGTAAGAGAGCATTTCTCCAAAAAAAGATATTATAAGTTATAAAGGGCTAATAACACAAAAAAGAGCTCTCAACATCACTAATCACTCAGGAAACATGAATCACCATCACCATGAGATACTTCTTTACAACTCATTAAGATGGCTATTTACTAACAAAAACAAAAAGTTAAAGGGGGGCTGTGGGAGGTGGGGAACCGGGGGCTGGGAATGTGGAGAAATCAGAACTCTTAAGCATTGCTGGTGGGAATCCTAAAATGATAAGAGCGTCGTGATGAAAAAGAAAACAGTGTGGGGTGGTTCCTCAAAAGACAAACACAGGAGTTAGCGTAGACCCAGCAATTGCACTTCTGGGTAAATTAGGTAACTAAATAGCCAAAAAAGCAAACAAACAGCTGACACCTGGAACAGTATATCATTCACCCCTGTTCAAGACAACATTGCTCACGATTAGCCAAAAAGTTAGAAGCAACTCACATGTCCATATGTTTTTAATGAATGGGACAAAACAAAATGTTGTATATAGGTGTCCGTGGACGGGAGGAAGAATTATTTAGCTCTAAAAAGGACTGTGAATTCCAACAGAGGCTAAACCAGGGAGAGGAAGGACTGTGACGACATTGTGGGTATAAAGTATTTAGAAGTGGAATAAGCCAGACACAAAAGGAGGAGAAAAGGAAAATACTGTATGATTCCAGTTATCCAGGGTCCCTAGAGATCATCAAAATTCATGGAGAGACAGAAAGTGGAATAGGAGTCAGAAATAAAATAGTCAGTGGGCTTTTCTTGGGGGGGGAAAGGGGGAAAAAGAGAGTTACTGTTTAATTTTACTGGGAAGACAGAGTTTTCGTTTTAGTTTTTGGGAAGAGGAAGACGTTGACGGTTTATAGCTGCACAAATAATATGAATGTAAATATGCCACGAACTGGGTGCCTACAATAAGTAAATTTTAATGTCATGTATTTTCCCCTCACAATTAAAAAGTGCAAACATAAAAAAGTAGTGAATGAAGCAAAGGGCACCTGGGTTGGCTCATCAGGTTGAGTGCTCTGACTCTTTGATCTGGGCTCAGGTTAATGATCTCAGGATCATGGCAATCAAGTGCTCCACCATGGGGCTCTGTGCTTAGTGGGGAAAGCCTTTGTCTGTTTGAGATTCGTTCTTCATCTTTTTCTCTTCTGGCATGTCTTGCCCTCCCCTCCTGCCATCCTCTCTCTCTCTCTCTCAATTAATAAGTAAGGTAAAATCCTTAAAAAAAAAATAGGCAAAGCAAAATAAGATGATGTTTTCCTGTACCCAAAAAGATTTAAGAGAGATTATAACCTCATATCCAGTGACAGATATCTATGGCAGTGACAGTAGTATGCTATTGGTGTATAGCTATGCCGTGAAGATCTATGGCAGCAGTATGTATGAGGGGGGGAAGAAAGGAAAAGAACAAGGACAATGCAAAAGGAAGAACTGCAACTGGTGAAGAGATGAAAAGAAAAAATGCAACACAATGCAACTACTTTTAACTATTAATTTATAGAAAAAAAAAAAAAAAGAAAAACGCTTTTTGTGTTATGTTAACCAGTTCATCCAACAAACCCCGCGAACAATGCCACAGGGGTGTCGAAAACACAGAACCATATACCAAAGCCCTTATTGTTAGAGATAGAAAATTACTGAAACAAACTCTAGCCTTTCTTGTAGAACATTTTTTACTTAACAGTATCTATAAAATTTTAAGGGTAGATTACCAAAAGAATGGAAAAATATAATCTGTGGCCTTCAAATAGCACAAGAGGAGGATTACTACACAAACAAATCATTTTCAAGTAATAGAAAAGAAAAAAGAAGGCAACGAACTATGGGGGAGTTAGAAAGAAGAAACAACATAAAGGAGCAGGAGGAAGAGGTAAAGGGGGGGGGGGGGAGAGGTGTTAGGATGAAGAGGAGGGGGAGGGTGGAGGGAGGGAGGAGGGGGAGGCGCGCATTTGGTCGTGAGTATGTGTTATGCAAATGGGGAGGGAGAACAAATAGGAAGAAATTGACATTTACAAAAAATAAAATAAAATGGTAGATATAAGACTAACCGTGTCTATTAATAATCACAATATATATTAGTTGATTAAATTTACCTATTAAAAGAACATGTGATCTGACTAGACTTTTTAAGAAATCTAGGTATATGTGTCTTATAAGGAATACATGAGGCAAATCCACACAGATAACTGAAAATAAAGAAAAAAGGGAGGTGTGCTCTATTAACATAAAGTGAAATCTGATTTAAGCCAAACGTTGTAACTACTATAAAAAGTGACACTGTGTCATAGAGAAAATTTCAATATCAATTCCATCATCGGGAAGGTACTCAACAAATATCCACTGTGTACCTTCTAAAAACATATTCCAAAATGTACATTAAGCCTAACACTGGCACCACTCCATAAGGATAAATTACAAAAGTCCATAATGACAAATATTGATACTATCAACTACAATAGAAAGGAAGTTCCTTAACCGACAAAGGACTCTATTATTCAACCACTACTCAACACAGTGGATTCACACAAGCATCACATGAGACTTTAAAGATTCCTTGAAACAATGGATAAGCACAGGGAACGACCCTATTATTGACTACTTATATTAATATGTGTTCAAGAGGTCCAGACAATTATAATAAAGAAAAATAATTACTGTGTTATTTCGAAATAACCAAGGCCGTGATGACATTATCATTCCATTTCTAGTACAACGAAAATCTTATGATTAAATATTAGGAATATTGAGAGTTCAGTCATTACTAATACCAAGTTTTCGGAGGCACAGTGACGGCCCCAAACATTCTAACATTGAATTCCCAGAATCAGTGAATGTATAACCTTACATGTTGCATCTATTATGAAGGTATGACCCTGGAGATTAAGAAACCGTCCCTGGATTATCCAGGGATGAGCCCAGTCTAGATCCCTTATCCCCCACTACGAAGAAAGTCCTTATAAGGGTGAGCCATACCAATGGGAAGGAAGAATCTATAAGAATGCAATATTGGGTGGCTTTGAAGAATGGGCCAAGGAATAATAAGAGTGACAACCTCCAAAGAAGTTTGAAAAATGACAGAGGAAACCAGAATTCTCCCCAGAGTCCTTCCAGACAGGACACATCCACTAACCAACTTCACTCTAGTCACTCTAGCCCAGATGCAGAAGATTCTTCTGACCTAGCAAAAAGGCAACAATAATAAGCTTGTGCTGTTTCCAATAAGCCACTAAGTCTGATAATGCTTTTTTATGGCATTAATAGGTATCTACACACAAACAAAAGTCGAATCATACATCCATCACCAAACATCCTTAGTGTACACTAGAATATGTTAAAGTTCCTCTTTCATCAATAAAATAAACACCTGAAAGAGTCCTTAGATAGAAATGTAAAATAGACCTGTACTGAAAACAGTATGAAATACCATCAAAGGAAAAAAACATTTTTTATAAAAACACGACCTAAATAAAGGAGAAGAACGTATCCGCAGACATGGATTAATTCACCTTTATGGTCATAAATATGTAAACTCTAGCGTAAATGTTAATTTATCAAGTCGATCTAATCACAACTATAATTGCCCAACAGGATCTTCCGTGGAACATTACAAAGCTTATCTTAAAATTCATCCACCAATGAAAGAGCAAAGGGTCAAGGATGGTCCTCAAGAAAGCCGAGGAGAGAAGCATGACGGGAGACTTGCTTCTCACGAGCTCTCAGATGGCTCTTCTTAAATTCATTAGACATTTTCTTATACAAACAAAAAAACACAAAAGCAAAGTCCTTGCCAGAAGGGACAGAGAACAATGTACCAACTGAAGAGAAACTTAAGTAAGGAAATAACACTTAGGGTTATTTTTCCATTTATATAAAAGTTGAAAGAAAAAGGCGAAGCTCAGGAGATGTACTGTGTCACGGATATAATGTCCATGTGTGCAGAACAACGAAGGAACCTGAGTAGCACAATTAATCAATGAATGTCTGCAGAGAGGAGGGCGGGGGTGTGATCCAGGGAGTGGCCACAGAAACATTCTGAGACACTGGAAATGTGGTGCCATAGGACGGCCGACAGTTTGTTACTTTGTTTTTGTTGTTTTATTACAATCCTTTTTTCGATCCCAGGAACCTGGGATCACCACCCGAGCTGAAGGCAGGGGCTTTAAACAGAGACTTTCACCCACTGAGGCCACCCAGGCGCCCTCCTATTACAATCCTTAATTATGGGTAGTGTCCTTCTGTTTGTATGGTAAGTTTTACAATAACAAAATTTTAATGACAATAGGTAGCTTTGGACTGACAACTGCTTCATCCCTAAGAACAATGTAAAATTATGCTATATATTCAAATGCATCCACAGATGGATTTAAGACCCAAATGTGAAAAAAACCAAATGTTAACACTTTTAGGACAACATTCAGTAGAATATGTTGCTCTTATGGCAAAGAAAGTTTCTTAAACACAGAAAAAAAAAACATAAGACATAAACCCATTAAAAATTAATAATTTTTTGACAATACTGACATTAATATCTATCCATCTAAAGACAGGGTAAGGGACTGCTGGGTGTGGCCCAGTCGGTAGAGTGTCTGCCTTTGTCTCAGGTCCTCATCCGAGGGTCCTTGGATCAAGCCCCACTTGGGCTCCTTGCTCAGTGAGGAGTCGCCTCTCCTCCTCTCCCTCTGCCTGCCACTCCCCCTGCTTGTGCTCACTCTATCTCGTTCTCTCTCTCTCTCTCTGACAAATAAATAACATAAAAATCTAAAAAAAAAAAAAACAAAAAAGAAAGGCAGGGTGAGGGGGTGCTTGGGTGGCTCAGTCAATTAAGCATCTGATTCTTGATCTCAGCTCAAGCCTTGACCTCAGGTCACGACTCAAGCCTTGCACTGGGCTCCACGCTGGGCATGGATCCTACTTAAAACAAGTGTAAAACTATATACAGGAATGACAAATACTAAATACATGTCAGAGGTACCTTTCATATGGGGGAAAGGAACTGGCAATCACAGAAAAGCACCTGGGTTCCTGTGTTCCATCTGTGATGCTACAATTGGATAAAAGATTGTTGGTGTAATTGGTAATGGTTCTACCAGCTCTATGTTTTGGGGATGCTTGACGTATTCCCTAGTTTCTAACGAATATGCATTTCATAAAGAGAACCGCAAGGCCCCTCTGCGGGGAATACTGTCCGTTGGCGCAGTCAACCCGCCATGGCCCCTGCTCTGTGGAGGTCTCCTGGGTATCTTGTAACCACCATAAGACACACCAACTTTCCCGCAGAGAATGGGGCCCATATTTTTGGATAAGGACATCAACTTGCTTTAACGCCACAGCTAGGAAGGACAAGCAGGCAAGATGATACAAGTTTTGTCCCTAAAAACGAAGAAGGAAAATGTTACTGTTATTAAAGCAGTCCCGAAGGTAATGAAATATTTTGAGTAACGAAACCCACTTTTGCCACAAACGATCTGATTAATAATAGAGTGGGAGAGCTAAACCCCGGTAACCTTTTATGATAAATTATGGCTTGTGTGTCCGTGGTCCTGGGGCTGGCAGAGGGTGACTCATTGCTCCCGGCCCCTCCTTTCGGAGGACCCTCCTCCCGGAATAGCAGGCTCAGACGGCTCAGACGGTGGGTGAGAAAGTTGGGTACAGCCACCTGAACGTGTCAGGGGTCAGGGAGAGTTGTAGGAAGTTTCACGAACCCGGGAGCCTGTACAGCTGGAAAAACAGACGGATTTGGGGGAGGTCTGCCTGGGATAAAAATGTGGTAAAAAATGTGGTCTGTGTGCAGAAATCTTGCAATCCCATCATCTCGGCCCTGCTGGTCTAAAATGCCGTGGCCGTGGGCAGGCAGCCCTTCTCCCTGCACCCTGCCCATCTCCCACAGAAGAGAGCCTGCACCATACTCGAAATAAATGGTCTGCGGTTGACATGCGTGTTTTAATTTAATCAACCCCTTTGAACATTAATGGGAGTTTTGTGCACATATTGATTGGCCAACGAAGCCCAAAGTTGTAGAGCATTAATTCTGAAGTTCCCGAGATGTTTGCCAATTCTCCCGGACCCTTCGTCCTCATCAGCACTTGGTTATTTTGAACTTCTTTTTCTCTGCTCATATTTTAAAAGAAGAATTTAGGGGGGCTTATCTATCTGATCTTGTGTCCTCGGAAGCCTGAGTCATTTAATGGTTGTACGTCGATATACACCCACATTTAGGCTGAGATGAATGAGGCACGGTCGGTGGCGCCTTGCCTTGGCGGCAGGACCCGGGCATCATCACGAAATGGCTCCACGCCGACACATCAGCCATTGGCATCCGGGTCCCGCACCCCCCCCTCCTGATATGGGTTGAACGACATTCCAAATAAATCATAAATGAGTGTGGTGCCAAAACCTTCTCAGGGGGAGCGCACAGCCAGGAGGTAGACATATTTACCTAAGCCCGTATTATATCCCAGTTTCCTCTGCTCTGCAAACCCCAGATTTGACCTCCCCAGCTCTCGGAATGTATGGGAGGATTTAGCTCCCGTTTTCTCATGTCCCTGGCCACAGCCATTCTCATTCACACTGAACACGGTACGGGGTCAGAATCTTGAATGAGTATACCTCACTCAACGAGCTCTGGGTTTCAGAGCTGCGCTGACCCCATTGTTGGTTCTCCACAACCACCCACTCGCAAAGTTATGACTCCCCACTCTCCGCCCGCCCTTTTATCTTCTCCCCCGATCTGTGGCTATTTCAAGAGGCCTTCCTGGCAGCTCTCAGCGATGCGGCCTTTTCTCCAGGCGTGAGGTTCCTGCGCACGGGCTCGCTCCGATTGCTTCGTGCTCAGCCCCGCCCCTGGTGTGGTCCCCCACCGCTGCCACCCCTGCCTCGCAGCTTCCCGTGGGCCCCACAGCGCCCCCCGCCCTGGAATAGTTCTCCTGGTGCTTCCGACACGCTGCTCCACTACGTCTACCCAATGGCCCCTTGGTTCAGGGACAGCCAACGCCCCCCACCAGGGCCACGGTTTTTATGTTGCCCCCACATGAGGATTAAACTATCCACCTTAGGAGGAACCCCCGGGATCCCCGTGTCAGTTAAGACGGGAACATCTGCACGTGAACGGCCACCCACCCAGCCAGTATACGGGAGCTGTTGTGTTTTTTCCTTCGGGCTTCTACAAAGAATCTAAGAGTCATGGAAGTGGGAAACTGAAAAGAAAGAGACTAAACCAATAAAAGTTTGTCTGAATTAATACAGAACTGCGGAAGGTTGTTTGCCTTTTTTTCGGGGTAGGGTGCTATGACTCGTAGAGTTACCCTGACCCTGGCAAACAACTTGGCCGATTTAACAAATCAAAACCGCTGGATGCCCCATTTTTGCACTTGGATTTCCCGATAAATCAATGAATCATTTTGCTAGTATAAAAAGTTTCTTAGTTATACTGTATAACAGACAATACTAAAAAAAATAATGTCCTTTATTTCTCTGGGACTTTCTTCGCTGAATGCCCCCTGGAGACAGATGAGGCAGGAAAAGGCTTTCCCAGGGAGAGAGGAAATCCAGGGACCTTTGGGGCCCGTATCCAGCTCCAGCTCCCTGGCGTGCAAGCTGGCTTGGGGAGCGCGTGACTGCCATGAGCGGGGTCCCCCAAGCTGGCGACCCCCCATACATTAATCCTGCAGACACCACCGCTGCCTCGCTCCGGAAGGACCGGAAGCAGGTGACGTGCTGTTGCCCATATGCAGGTAACGCCCACAGAAAGCCTGACATTTGTACTTGTTCTTCTGTTAATGGGGGATCGGAGGAGGAAAAAGGTTTAGTCCTCCTACTGAGGACCCTCTCCGAACCTAATTACTGGAAAACCTAATAATATTGGCGAAGGTGGCCCTGGTTCTCCAAGGAAGTGCATCACGAAGTCGTGCCTCACCCTCCCCGTAGATGCCTAAGAAGAAGACCAGGAAAAACTGGTAAAACTTTGGGTAAAAGAATTTTACCATTGGGGAGAGCCTGCCCGTGAAAAATATAAAGCCCTGACAGGGTTCTTCCTGCTCCTTTCCTCCTCGCTGGGCTGGAACTGGAAACACTAAGGCCGAGAGATCGCAGACCGCTCCTTAGGGAACGCCCGGGCAGGCGGAAAGTGCAGCTCGTGGGCCAGACCCAGCCCACTGCCTGCTTTGTGTCTTCATTCTACATTTTTAAAGATTTTATTTATTTATTTGACAGACAGAGATCACAAGTAGGCAAGCAGGCAGAGGGAGAGGAAGGGGAAGCAGGCTCCTGCTGAGCAGAGAGCCCACATGTGGGCTCCATCCCAGGACCCTGGGACCATGACCTGAGCCGAAGGCAGAGGCTTAACCCACTGAGCCACCCAGGCTCCCTTCATTCTACATTTTAAATGGTTCAAGGATTTCAAAGAAGACTAATATTTTGTGATATGAAAATTAGACGAGATTCAAATATCTGTGTCCACAGTAAAGTTTTATCGGAACACAGCTACACACGTGTGCCTTTACCTATGGCCTATGGTTGTTTCCATGCTTTAAGGGCAGGACTGAGTAATTACACCGAGAAGTCATGTCTGCAAAGACAAAAGTATTTACCATCTGAGCCTTCCCAGAAAAAGTTGGCCAACGTGAAAACAGGGAGCAAGTGGTCCAAGGGATGGAGGCCGACACCGCTGCAGAATCCTGGCAGGGCTTGAGGACCGTGGCTCGGGGATGCTTGCAGGAACATCTGGGGAGGAGCCTTGAAGCAGGTGGAGCTTTGGGGACAGTCTGATGAGTGTCTCTCCAGCTGCTTACCAGGCATGGACTACACGCTTACACACTCAGACTGCCCTGTGCACATAGATTTACTTGGAGAAAGAAAGCCCTCATTCATAAGTGCTGAGTATTTCAGTAAAGGAACAAACTCTGCATAAAGGACAAGCTTTAAAAATATTCAAATGAGATCTTCTGACTTAAATCATCCATCAGGATGCTCCAGGTTTCCAGCCTTTAACGCCTCTGCTCGACAGTCATTCCTTCTCCCTCCTGTGTCTTTAGCCCTCCTACTAGAGCCTTTCTGCAATGAGTCTTCAAAACCCCCAATAGAAAAATCTCCCTGACCCACACCCTCTTCCAGACCTCCCATCACTTTCTGCCGTAATATCGGTTCCTCCCAAAGACACCTGTGTGTGCTGCCTGTGCCCTCCAGCCCCATTCTCTCCTCCTGCACCCTCCTCGGAGCACAGCCACCAAGGATGACGGCTTCCTGCAAATGGGCACCGCAGCGGATCCTCCACAACCTCTCCTCCCTGCAACCCTGCCGGCTCTGCTTCATGTGCTTCTTTATCCCCGCCCCTCTGGCTTCCTTCCTTCCTCTGGGGCTTCTTCTTCCAGTCTCGATCTTCGTCTCTAACAGATTTTCTAATGACGATCAGCTTGACCTTGCTCTCTCTCCCTCGATGACTACCCTGCCTTTACCTTCAATGTGTCGATGCTGTTGGCTTTGTCTAACGAAACACCAGCTCAGAGGAAGACTCTTCCCTTGTTCATCAAGGGCCACCAGCTTTTCCTCAGGCCTCATCGAAGAAATGAGATCATAGCCCTCTCCCGAAAACTTCCAAGAGTTCCTTCCTGGACATAAACACCCGCCTTGCATCAGTGGCCTCCCTGTCCCCTGGGGCAGCCAAGGAGGCCCGTAGCAGAGGCTCGGTACATGGTTATGGATTCAAGAGAAGGTGCTGGCAGTAAGGTACAATTGGTGCATCATCAGAAGGCACGAGGACTTAAAAATTCAGACTTAAACGGAACTTCCAAAGGACGACTTCTGTAACCTCCCGTGTCTGGTCAAAACCTCCAGACACGCTTTGTAACATAGAGAAATAATTCTGACAAATGCAGCATAAGACCATAGAGCCGGGATGCTTCTGTTTGCGGGACTTTCCTGCTGTGTGACCCTAGGGAAGTGTCTTACCTTGTCTGGGCTTCAGCGGTTCAGCCACCAGAGGGAGACCGTAAGGCTTGTCTCTCAGTTACTGAGAAAACCAAACGCCGTGACATGGTGTCCAGTGCTAAGGGCAGAACGAGGCGCAAAACGCACGGAGTAAATGATGGTGCACACGTCCATTCTCCGGGACAAGCATATAAAGAAACAGTGCAGCAGGGGAAAAGGGGCCGCTTGACAGAGGGACTGCTGAATGCCCAGACGAGGGCAACAGCAGTTTCATATAAAATACAGGAAATGCCAAAAGGCTCTCTTCATTCCCACCAAGTAGCGATGGCTCTCCCCACCTCCACGCTGACCCAGCGATAAAACCAGGAGACAGACTAATGCCTGCTGTAACCTAACAATATTAGATCAGGCTTTTCATTATATGGTGTTCCAGGGGACGTGGCTTAACCTGTGGTAAATTTAAATCTGTTTAATGACTTGTATTATAACGAGCTCCTACCATAAATAAAGTTCCCAGGAGAGGAGGGAGTCCTAGGTCCCATTACCATGTCATTCATGCTGATAACTCCAACACGAACGGGGCCCTGGTCGCGTGTTTGTCAGCTATGCCTGTGGGCATCGTATGGGCTGGACGGACCGTGTCCCACCGACGACGGACAAGTCCCCTCACTTAAGCCAGCTGCTGGCCGCCCTGCATCAGGACCCCGCCCACTGGGCAGAAACCATGCGCGGAAGCCCCGGCCCTGGGTCTGCCTCCCGCCCAGGGCCGGCCTGGAGGAGGGGCACTCTGGCCCTGCTCGCAGATCGGTAGGACAAGAGGTCGGACTCGAGGTTAGCCCGCCGCCAGGGCTCAGGGACCCCGCACCGGTCCTCTGAAGCATAAATCTAGGGACTCCACAGCCCCCCTGACAGCTGTGCACCATCACTAGGCCGCCTCCTTCGACGAGGTTGCTTTGAATTATAGGAATCTTATTAGAAGCCTCTGACCCTTGAATCTGAGAGATGGAACAATGGAAAATTCAATACTCATGCATCAGGGCCTCAAGGCACGGATCACGGACGACAGCACTGAATCCAGGTTCTCTGACATTGATTTCTGAGCATGGGCCCTCTGCATTCTGGTCCTCCTTCACAGAGGAGGAGATGGAGCAAACGATGACTCTCCCAGAGAGTTCCATCCCTCCCAAGCAGCAGAGAAGAGGAATCCCAGTGGGATTCACAGGGTCCACCTGGTCCCATCAGCTGGAGGATGGGCTGAGCCCGCAGAGCCAGCCATGGAGGGTGATGGAGCTGGAGGGAGGGAGGATGACAGCAGCAGCCACTGAGAAGAGGAATGGGGAGGGTGGGCCTGAGGGGTGAGCCCAATCACAGATGGATGGAGAGGCACAGAGGAGGAGAGGAGGGACCGAATAACTTAAAAAATCAAATTAGAAAGTGAAGCCCGGGAAGATCACACCCCTGGTTCCAGCATGTCATATGGCCTTTAATTTTTCCTGGTGGTGATCCATCCAATCCCAGGTACCGGTCTCGGCTCGGCCTCCCATCCCAGATCAGGCATCCCAGGAACTCCCTGTCCTCGCCCTGAATGTGCTTCATGCTCATCTGCATCCAGTCCTTTATGTGATGTAAGCTGTTTGGGTTCAAGGGTGTTTCCACCAGCACAGCATACTGGGGCCTGCATCTCTGCGCAGTGAGCTCTACATCAAAGCCTGATTGAGCATGCTAATCATTCACAGCACTCTATTATAGTATAAGTGTGTTTGTAAATATTCACTACATATACATTGCCAATTTGAACCAAGAATATTGGGAGGTGAGAGGTCTATGCTCTCTCTCCGAGGCGGCGGTTTTGAATATAACCAAATGGGATAATGGTCAGAATACCCAGAGGGGCAATGTAACATCAGAAGAAAGAATTGTGCTGTGAGTTTTAAGTTTTCAGGACAACAAAGATGGCTATAAGCAGTCATTATTAATGGAATGACAAGGCTAATGTTACAGAATGTCTTTGCCACAATAAATCTTGTCCCTGTGCCATTAGTACTCCTTACAACTGCAACAGCAGTTAGGTTATAAACCCACATGGCAGAATTTTATCCTCTCAACTCTAATGTATTTTATAATGCTGTTAAAGTCAGGAATCGAACTGTTTAAGCTCACTTAATCTAGGAGAAGTTTAAACACGAATTTTAAATGCAAAACTGCTTTGATATTAGTTTTTCTTAATTAAATAGATCTTTTTAAGAAGTAGATCTTTTAAACATGCATCAGTCTGT
This sequence comes from Mustela putorius furo, assembly GCF_011764305.1. Taxonomy (NCBI): domain Eukaryota; kingdom Metazoa; phylum Chordata; class Mammalia; order Carnivora; family Mustelidae; genus Mustela; species Mustela putorius. Next base: position 17,281 of record NW_025422372.1, on the reverse strand, counting down.
AGTAGATGAACATTGTCAATTTTAAATGCCACCTTCTATCCCCGCTCAACTTTGCCTGTTGTAATGAGTCTTTTTTTTTGAAAAGACTTATCTTCATGGGAGAACCAGGTTGTACTTTATCTGTTCAACATCCAAGCCCTATTGGGGACTGGTCAATCTTTTAAAACAACTCTTTACACTTTCAACATAGTTTCTTTTAAAATTCTTAGCTCATCCTGCTGTCTTATGTGACTTCCTTTAAAGATAACAAGACTTTGAAGAAAAGATGCACACATGATGCCTTCCCATTTTTCTTCCAAAATGACCACAAGGATACTGAGGAGAGGAGGCAGCACTGAGCCAGAGCGCTCCGCCGGAACAGCAGCTAGTGTAATGGGGTCTGAGCAGCCAAAGGACCACTCCACCTCGGCTCCTTCCTTGCAGGTCCTGAAGAAGACCGCAGAGGGCCGTGTGCTGTGAGAAGAGATAGGGGACTCCTGCTGGGAGGGAGGAGCAGCCCTGGCTGCTCTGAGAGGAAGACCTCACTTCTTCAGTGCCTCCTCTGCCTCCAGTGGTACATCTAGCCTTGAAACACCTGGGAGATGGGGCCATCCAGACCCAGAATGACCTGTAGAATTTCTAACACATTCACGGATGCCTAGCGCATGAAGCAATCAGCCTATTCTGGCTAAGTTGAGCTCCGCCTCCCTGATGAAGGCCCCACATCCCCTGGAACAGGGCACAAGCAGAGGACAGGTGACCGCCTGGAACTTTGAACATGGCAAGACAAGCAGGTCACTGAAGGGGAAACCCCCAAAGCTTCTACAGAAGCTTCTTTTGGGGAAACGTGGGCTGCTGGTCAGTTTTTGTCATGGGAACACGTCCGGGTTATCCTCACGCCGTCCCTCCTCACTATATGCCAACGCTGCCTTTATATGCAGTAACTGACAACATTTATCTGTCTCCCCATAGTTCACATACACAGTATCACACACACGCCATCCTTCTGTTGTCACAACTGTGAGAGGACCGTCCCATCACACGGATGAGCACACTGACCCAGGAAGCGGCTGGGACAGTCACCCATGCAGTACGTGGAGGTCTGGCCTCGAGTCCTGGTCCTCCGAAGTCTATCTGCTCTGGGTACAACTGCTTTCCATCATGTGCCATGAGGTGTCACGGATTCTCAAGCGTGAACTCACTGATACACACAACTCTATCACACTCTCAGTGTTAACCCAAGGGGCATTATGGTTGGGATCGTGTTCTTATTTTTTTAAAGAATAAACACAAATATATTTTAGATTCTTTTTGACATAACTTTTGTATGTATCTTTTGACTTTTCATCAGAAAACTCTTCCCTTTTTAAAAGATTTTTAAAAATTTATTTATTTATCAGAGAGAAAAGCAGGGGACCGGCAGAGGGAGAGGGATGAGCAGACTCACCGCTGAACAGGGAGCCTCATGTAGGACCTGATCCCAGGACCCTGAGATCATGGCCTGAGCCAAAGGCAATTGCTTAACCCACTGAGCCACCCAGAAACTCCAGAAAATGATTCTGACCTAGGATCACACAGCTAGAAGGAAGACTAGAGTCATTCCAGAGGGAAGAAAAATAAAATGCCAAAGGCAAGGGTTGGCCTTCCATCACGGGAGTGTCCAGGGCGCATGCAGGATCCCAGGCTGTGGGCTGGCTGGAGCACGATCCTGTCCCCAGCCTGGCCTCCCTTCCCACCAGGGCCACAGCAGAGCGCAGGCCAGCTGTGCTGACGTGGGGGTGTCCATCCCGTGAAGTGAGACGCAGGCTGCAGAATGTGCAGTGTGTCCATCTCACAAACATGTGTGCCCAGACACATGCACATGCAGAAGGCACATCAGCTGCACATGCCATAACGTCACGCTTTGTCTCCGTGTGTGCGTGACGGCAGGTGCCAGAGTGTCTGGGGGCACAGAGAGTGCGCAGCAACAAGTCCTGACGGGAGGGCACCGGGGGACGGGAGGCGGGAAGGCTCAAAGGTGATTTGACTCTGCTGCTTGATCATTGAAAGTTCTTAAGTCCAAAGACTTTTAAAAAATTGCTACAAAGATGAACGTGTATCTTTTTCAGATCACTGTGGCTTTGAAAACGGCCACCGGGCCTAGTGGACCTGCATTTTGCAGAAAGTGCCCAAGTGTCCGGGCTTTGCATGAACTTCAGAGTCCTAAGCAGACCAACTTTGGGCTGCTAGGTCAGAAGAGAGCCGCCCCTCGGGTTTCTGTTCCCAAGGTGGGCCTCTCGGCAGAACCCAGGGCCCCTCCGGCCTAAGGACAACTCTGCGGGCAGTAGCAGCTGGACCTGACAGGCTGCCAGGCAGGCTCTGGCCAGGGGGGCGAGGTCTGCCCACCACCCTGGGGGCTGAATGCTGAAAAATGTATATTTAATGGAAGAGTCACCGGCTCCGTGTGCGATCAGAATGCAAGCTCCCTCAGATTTGTAATGGGGACAAGAAGTGTCGATCGGTTTATTTTCTCTAAGTAGATGGAAGTTTCATATTTAATTCATACAAGGACCCTGTGGTCAGGAAAGAAAGATTTCTGAGAGCCAGGCTCACTTGGATATTTCCAACCCCCTACATCTTCATTGCACAGGTTTCAGTCCAGGTGTCCTGTGCTTCTAAATGTGGTGTTCAATGGGAGGAAAGAAATTAGAAAGACCTCCCTGTCCTGGAAATCACTTAAGCATTACTGTAAGCTTAAAAGCCAACTTCAAAAATCAATGCCATTAAAAAAGGAATTTGCAGAAATACAATTAAGGTTAATATCCTTATGAAATAAATAGCCCTATAAATGGGTAAGAGAAATGTAAATGTCCCAACAGATTAATAGGAAAAGGATAGAAACAAGCAATCTAAGAGGAGAGCATGCAAATTTTAATATGAAGAAAAAAAATATAAACTGTAACTACAACTATAATTACATGGTTGATCAAAATGAACATTAAACATGACACAATCCTCCACCATCCAGCTAGAAGACGTTTTTCATGAAATGTCCAGCACAGCTGACCCTCAGTGAAACAAAAACATCATATATTGTTAAGTGCAAGACAAACCAGGGAAGAACTTCTGTAAAACAATTTGGCAATTAGTGATAAGAGCCTAAAATATTTATGCCTTTTCACCTGAAAATCTCACCAAAGAAAACTGTCATAATATATAAACCTTTCTACCAAGATGTTCATGAAAGTGTTATTTACAATACACAAAATTTTAAAATAATGTCTAAAATAATATTTGTGGCAAAATAGGGAACTGGCAAAGCAAATTGCTACATTTCTCCACTTTGGTGGAATATTAAGTAACCATTAACAACTCTATTTAGGGCAAGTGAGAAACATTTTAAACTTCTGTTATCATCTAAGGAACTATAAAATAAACTGAAGTTTTATCTCCTGATTGGTTACAACTGAAAACACGCCTACAGGGAAAAAGAAGTCTGGAAGAGAATAGAGGATAGAGTCATTGCATTTGGGAACAGTGGATAACTTCAATTTGTTGTTGTTGTTTTAGATTTCCATAAAATCCCTGCTGACCATGTACTGATTTAACATATACATGGAAGGAAATATTCTTATGTTCTTCCACGTAAAAGAAACTGAGAGCAGGACAGTGGAAGTTGGAAACTGACCTCCGTACTGGTCAGGAAGCTGAAACTAAGGGGTCTGCACCACTCCAAGTCACAACGCCATTAGAGAGGTGCCCTCTGAAGGATTTGCTGCTCGGGTGTTTGTTAATTGTATCAACTTCCATTAATTAATTAATTCTAGAGGGATATTACTTTCTAACCAGGAGCATGTCCCGGGAAAATCACCATTTCTCTCTTTCACCCAGCAAGCACGCCGCAGGGCTCCAGCCACAGACACAAGACAAGATGCAGTGATGGTCGCTGGAATAAGTCTATCACACCCCACGCTGTCCACATCCCCAGAGAAGAATTTTTAAAAGAAAAATAACTTCCCAGCTAAAACAAAGTGGCTGCCGCACAGTAGGGATGAGGTGTTCATTTGGTGAAAGGAAGACCGCCAGCTGTCAGTAGGGCAAGGAGGCCCTGACGCTGGCCATGCACCTCTCAGAGCCGCCCGAGACTCCAGTGAAGCGGGCTGGGCAGTGAATCAGCCGGCCAGGGTCTCCGTGGGGCAGGTGAGGTCTGACCTGGCTGCAAGAGCACCTCCAGCTTGGCTGCACTCCTTCCTCCGGGTGCGGAGCCTCTCCTTTGGGGGCCTTTTTCTCTGTTCTGGCCCCATCCCTGAAAAGGCCATGTGGGTCCAGAGGCTGGAGCCCCAGACAGGAGGGCTGGGGTCCAGGGCCCCCATCCTTCACCACTGATGGTGCAGCTGATCCTGGACAAGCCCCTCAGCTTCCTCTGCCTCGGTTTCCCATCCTATCACGACTACAGATCGTCCATGGGTGGACTCTTTTTAATTCTGCTTCTGGGGCTTTTTAAAGCTTAACACAACGAGAATAACTCCACTAGATCCTGTCAACTCAACCTAAATCACTCGCTGGTATAAAGATAAATTAGAAATACTAATGCTTAGCTTAATACATTACTCTGTACTTCTTTTACTTAGTGAAACATTTAATTAGTATTTACTAGAAAATTACTATCAATTACTAAAAAATGACTACAAATTACTAGCAAACGGATAAATTTTCCTACCACTAAAATAAATTCAATTACTAACTTTAAGTAATTGTGGGTATTTATTTCTTGGAGGGCAGAGAGCCATAGACAAAGTGGAAGGCGATGATTAAGATGCTCGGGGTTGATTTATGAGGGAAACTTAAGGTTGTGTCTGGGCGGCCGAGCCGAGGGGAGAGTCAGCACCACAAGACGTCCCACAAACAGCTCTGGAACACGCAGATGGCTTCTGTGGCCACAAGACCGAGGGGCGGCCCGGAGCCGGAGATCGGTTTCCATCGGGGTTCCTGCTAAAACGCACAGAGGTTTTCTTGATGGCGAAACCGAGCCCCTGGTGTGGTCTCCCAAAGGAAGTCGGCAACACCAAGTTCTCACTGACCAAGGGAAAGAGAAGGGCGCTGAAGCCCCGGAGGCTTCTTTCAGAGGAGAGGGAAGATTTAGATGCCAAGTTTCAAATGATTCATTCCCCTCAGGTTTCACCAAGAGGAAAAGCATTCTTGGCCCCAGGCCAGGTCACCTGCTTCGGTATTTCGGGGTGGCAGAGACCCATGGAGGCTGGGCACTCCCCTCCGCCTGCAACTCCTGCCCAGGCTCTCACTCTACCATCCATAAACCTAAAACCAAAAGTGCTGCTTCCCATGGTATGTGGAGCCCGGAGGAGGAAGAGCCTTTACACGATGAAGTCCCCAGCACTTGGGAGGGCAGGTAGAAGCCACAGGGATGGCGCCTGGACGCAAGCTTGGCATCGCCTCTTGCCCTCTTCAAGGGTCTGGGTGATCGGGGTGGGGCTGGCAGGCAGGACACATGGACTGAGGCCCGAGGACAGACAGCCTCACCCGTTAGAGCACGGGCCAGGAGGTGAGTGGGACGGCGGGTGGCAAAGCCGAAGGAGCCTCAGTCTTGCAGCCGGGCCAGCCCCACCAGGAGGCCCACTGCTGGTGGGTCCACGCTCCTTCCCAGGGCCACCTGGCCACCGTCTTGAGGCATTTCTCACCTCTTCCTCCAGGGAGACCTCACACGGGATGCGAGTGTAGAGACAGCCTTCTAATGTCTCTGCCTCCTATTCACACCGAGTAGCCCCTCAATGACTGTGCTGTCGGAGAGCAGGTGACGCTGCCACCAGGCCATGGCAAATGGGAGAGTCTTGGAAGCATGAAACCACACCTGTTAAGAATCCCTGTCCCTTTCGCCATGTCAGCGGCGGAAGACGCTCAATGGTTGATTCTCAAGGGCCACATCAACATCGCCGAGAGGGGACCTGGGCCCAGGGTTGAGCCATGTCCAAGGGGCGACGCCATCATGTCCCGCTGGGGACACTGAGGGCTGAACCCACGGTGCCCAGCACACGAGGCTGCAGGGGACCCCTGGAGGCTTTGGGAGGGACGGGGGCATCATTTAATAGTACAGAATGGGGCTTTGATTCATTTATCTTAGATTCCTGCCCACAACAGAGATAGCAGAGCAGAGAAGAGATCCGCCTCCGCTATGTAGCCTGAGAGCCCTGTGACAGACGCCACCGCACCAGCTCTGGCTGGCGCTCTGGGGCTGAATCAATCCCTAAGGTGAGTGGAATTTTTCTAAGTCATGAAACATCCTAAGGTTTTGTGGCCATGTCACGCATAGCAACGCTTAACTGCGATGCTTCTGAACATGCGACACCCTCTAGAAAATCAGCCCGGACTACTCTGTGTACTGCAAAGCATTTAAACAATTGGCTCTGAGTCCAGCCTTAAACAGGTTGACAGATAACCCTCGCCCAACCGTTTAGTTTGACTTAATACTGCAATTACTATTCTGGTCAATGAAGAGGAAAAATGCTTGAGTGCAGTCAATCCTTGGTTCTTAAGCTAACAATATTAGCTGTACGGAATTTGCCTCGAACCAAGTTCATAAAGAAGAAGACGGGGAAAAAAAACCTGATTAAACGCAGGTGGAGTTGCCCTCCTGAGCAAGGCTGGGGCTTTGCCTTTCCAGTAGAACCAAGGGGCAGCCTGTGGACAGGTGTCCTGGTGCGTTTCTATGTGGACAGAGAGGAGGAGAGGAACGGGGCTCCTGTCAACCTCCCACCCTCACCTTGCACAGGCTCAACCCCCGGGGGTCAGTGGGAGGGGGGACTGCTTCTCCACCGGTGCCGGGCAGGTGCCCGCCGACTCGGGGCTGTGGCAACCTGCTACCTGCTTTCCGCATCATCCGAACCGGCCACCACTAGGGGTTGCTGTATGGGGGCTGACTCAGCCACCACCCGGGGGCCATCGTTGTAGCCGGCCTGGCCCATCTGAGACACTCCCTTGTGCAAAACCGACACAAGGAGTGGGCCTGAGCCGCCTCGTGCCCTCTCGGAGGTGCCCCCAATCTCCCGGCCCTGGGGCACCCTGGGGTAGCAGCCCGTTCTTCAGGGATGGTTTCGTTCTCCCTGCTCCACTAAGTGTCAACAGCTTTGGACTGTGTAAACTCCCTCTGGCATGCGGTGGTCATAGAAAAATACAGGACACCCAGTTAACTGTGAAAACGTCGCACATAAAAATACAAAATAGTTTGGTTAGTGTACAGTGTGTCCCGGTACTTTTTTTTTTATAATTCCCTGTAATCTTGGAGATAGGGACAACACTTAAAAAAAAAAATCGCATTTATCGAACAAACTCAGATTAGTTTGGAAGGTCTTACACTGTTAGTTTTGCTGCATCTGGACACTCCCATCCGGAACCCCTCCAGGAGCTAAAATCTGCTTCTGGGACCCCACCCTGTCTTTTTTGCAGGAGCCGGGTTGCTGTTGCTGAGTTGGACCTTTTGGACCTTCTTATTCATGGGTTGACACTTGTCCTTGATTGTTATTGAAGTTGCTACAGATTTCTTCAGGTACATGGTGAATCCGATGTAATGAGGGGACACCAACACACTTTCAGTTTACAATGTGCCCAGCCCCCGCCCTTGCCTGGGCCTCATGGACCCTGTTCGTGGGTCACCTTGCATGAGTGGTTTCCGGGATAGCTCCAGACAGATGCAAGTGTTAACACAGAGATCCACGGTCCTCACCAGTACATCCTGGCTTCTGGTCCAGTTGTGTTTTTAGAATTCTAAATGTTTTCAATTTTAGAAAGACAGAATGAATGGTGGGTGTACCTTATGTTACATAATTCATATTTATGTTCATTATCCATACGTATATAATAAACACCCTCCAATGTATGACAATAAATGCCTTATACTATGCCAAGGCCATCCGAGGACAGCATCAAAACACAGACAGGAAGCCAGACTCAGGAAGGCGGTGAATGCCCAGGGCCCCCAAAGAGGAGATGAGAGATCTCAGCTTGCTGCCCAACTTCACCAGGAAACTGGAGAGCAATGCGAGCAATCAAGACTCCGTGTCAGGAAGTCTTCTATCGTAACGCTTTGCATTTTGTGACGTTCTCCAGAAACTCGGGTGGCCGGAAGCCTGAAGGGCCTTCATTCTGGGATCTCTGGGAAAGCAAACCCAGGTTGAGAGGGGCAGAGACGCTCCATGCACAGCCATCCCAAAAAGGGCCCTGCTTGTGAGGGTGACATGGGATTAGAGCTGCCTCCAGGGAGGCCAAACCCATTGTCCTCATTGGCTCTCCGCCCCCCATCCTGGTGATGGAGGACCGGCCCCCATCCAGCTCAGGGCCAAGCCAGATAGAAGCTCTGGAAGGCGGTGGCAAGGGCCAGCTCTCGAGAACTCACCTGGATATGTCTCCACGCAACAAGTCCTTGGTGGCCAGTGTGGGAAATCCCCGGCCCGTGCGTTCAGACTTGTGTGTGGGCATGCCATCGACTGTGCTCAGTACGGTGTACGGTTAGAAGTCCCCCCCCCCTCAGAGTTTACACAAGGAAGGATCAAGGGTAAATTTCTTATTTAATATGCTGCACCCTTTCCTTCAAATCCCTTCCACAATCAAAGAGTTTGTATAAATGGACTCTCGTAGATTAAATAGAGCGACATCATTGCTTTTGATGTACGCACATATCTGAGGTGTCGGGCTAGGAGTACCTCCTCAGTACACGGAAAAGGAAAGGAAGTGTGTTCAAGGACTGATTGCTTGAATGTCAGTAGCATTTTATTCCTATTTTAAAAGAGACTTTTATCATCCTCACACAATTATTCTCTGCCACCTCACGGTCCAATACGGATAGCCGTGAGCCCACGTGGCTGTTTTTATTTTTAACTTTAATCCCCTAAAACTGAGCTGATTGTAAAATCCCATTCTCCCATCACACTAGCCAATTTTAAGTGTTCCGGAACCGCATGTGGTTAGGGGCTACTGCAGTGGGCAGGGCATGCCTGCCGCCTTCCTTCCGTGGCAGAAAGTTTCTATTCGACGGTACTGATCCACGCTACAAGAAACGATTTCGCTCGGCCCCCGCTGAGGTGATTTCTTCTTTTGTTCCCACAGGTGACGCTGCCCCCGTGTCGTTCTGAGGCTGGTACTGAAGCCAGTGAAACCACTCGAGGCCAGGGGGGACAAGATTTGGCACACTGAAGTTAAGACCCGGTTAGGAATAGATTTAATCCTCTCCGGACCTATGGGCCTTTGGCCTAACTGTCCTCGGCCTGAACAGCTGACGCACACAGCAAAACAGCCCCAAGCGTGGCCGCCCTGTTCGCACCGTGAAGTGTTCCACGACGACTCTATCATTGACGGTACACAGGAAAGAGAACCGAGCTCCCACTGACGATTAGCGACTTCGACCTCATCATTCAACAATCAAGACAAAGCACTGTCGTGGTGACTGCGTGGCGCTCAGTGGGTTTAAAAGCCTCTGCTTTTGGGCTCAGAGTCATGATCCCAGGGTCATGGGATCTGGCCCACATCGGGCCCTCTCTGCTCAGCGGGGATCCTGCTTCCCACTTCATCTCTCTGCAAGCCTCTCGGCCTACTTGACGAATCTCGGTCTGTCCAAATAAATAAATAAAATATTAAAAAAAAAAAAAGGGGGCAAAGGGACTGTCTACGCCAGGGGTCAGCAAACTTCTTCTGTAAAGGGCCAGATTAGTATATATATGGGGCCTCGTGGGCCATATTGTTTTTGCCGCTAAGAATCACCTTCCACCATCGTAGCGTGAAATTGCGGCCATATGTACAACACGGTGGGCATGGCTGTGTTCAATAACCTATTACACCAAACAGGTGGCTTGACAGGAATTTGGCCCTCAGGCTAACGTTTTTGAATGACTTTGGATTCTTGTCCTCTCTGAAGCCAATCGCTCACCTGCCCTCTCTGTGGAGCGGAACATACCAGTCCCCACAGGGCCCCTAGATGCGGATTCCAGAACACAAGCCTCTATACCCCAACCCAACACCCCTGCCAACCCTGCTCACTACGACTTGGTCCATCTCCCAGGTTTAATATGGGTTCGCAGTTCAGGGGGACAACTTCCCACAGGAATCTCTTTTAAAAAACGTGGACCATAGCCTTTTTAAGTCATTCCTATTTCCGGAAATATTGTAGAAATAATGATTTACTACTGGGGAAAAAAAATATAGTTAAAATAGATCCTTAAAACCAGATAACAACTTTGCAATTTTCAACATTTTGCAGTCTGTTTCTCCCAGGGATTGTTTTCTATTTACCTAACTAATCATCAAGGTTCTAACATACACTTGTTTTTTGCAGAAACTGTAAAAAAAATACAGCGTGTGAAATCTCCGATTTTATATACATATTATATAGCAAGATGTTTTTGCTCATGCTATAAATAAATATCCATCAGAAGAAAAAATTTGATACAAAACAATAGTCTACCCTACTGCTGCCCCAGCAATCCACCTGCCATGCCCCTTGTCGGGTTTCTCTTGTTAGGAATAACACGCACAGAAGCATCTTCACACATAGAGCTGTGAACGGTGTCGCCCAGCGTTTCTGGAGGGTAACTAGGACACCAAGAAAGTGCACTGTTGTCCCAGTGGTGCCGAAGGCCTCCTGCGAGGCCTGCAAGCTTGCCTGCCAGAGGGACCGTGTCATCTGGTTCTCTCAGCTGCTGCTTCTTCTGCCAGTTGCCTGGCCTTCCTCACCTTTGTGAGCATCCGATCCCATCATTGGTTTAATCTTTGTCTTGGCTGTTAGGAGGGTGAAAAGTCCCTCCACTGATATGGTTTTGCTGTACATCTGTCTCCCTGGGGAGGGCCGGGGTCTTCTCCCAACGGTTCAGGGCTGGGGAGAGTTTCCTCCGCTGCCTTCAAGGCACACATCCACACTCCACGGTCGGTTCCACGGCGACTAGAGGTTCCTTATGTATCTTGCGGACCCTAGGTTGCCCTGACCAGGGCTCTAGGAAGACTTATTGTGTAGACAGAAATGGTCCATTGGGAACCCATGGGGGGACACAGTCAGTGGCTTTGGGAGCTACCCCACTGACAGACCCTGGTTTGACAGCGAGGTTAGAAGCGGCAGGAGAGCCAGGCGCAGCGTGACCTCCGGTGGGTGCACATGCGGCAAAGCCCTTCAGGACTAAAGCTGTGAAGTACGAGAACTTTTGAGAATAGGGCCTTGGTAACTGGGGGGGGTCCTGAATACCAATACCATGGGTGTGGGCCAGTTTTGAGGACGGAAAACAGGAAAGTCACGGAGAGTTGAATCTGGCCTTCTAAATGCATGGGCCTTCTTCTCCTTAAAATGCAATGACCAGAAGGCTCAGAGAAGGAGGATTCAGCCACTTGGTGTCCGTTGGGGACACCTGGTCTAAGTCGCCCATGGAAGTGGTGGGATGGATTTTCCCTGACGATGCAGCTGGCAGAGAGGAGGGTGGCACTCTTAGACACCACAGACAAGCATGTGAATCTGTACAGCTTCGGGGAAGCCCATTTAGCCATGTCCGCCAAGAGCCTAAAAATAACCAAATAAACCCTGGGATGTCCTGTATGAATCTTTAAAACTCTGTCGGGAGCTCTGGTGTTCCCTGGGATTGAGAATCCCTGTTCAGGCCAACGCTACTCCCGCTCGCAAAATGACCTTAGGAATTTTTAATAATAGGAATGGCTTTTTTTTTAATTTTTTTGGCACATCAAATTTAGAAAAGCAAAGCACAGAGTTTTAGAAGTTTTTTAAATAACGGAAACTTGGAAGTGACATTTACAAATGGGAGACGCCAACTGAAGTCACGCATGCCTATCATTTAACAAGTAATTGCTGAGACACTTGAGCTGTGGCCTCCCGCCCGCAGTTTCTCCGAACTTTTTGATCTCCGGATCCCTTTCTTCTCCCCCAAAATTGTTCAGAACCACAAAGAGCTTTCTGTTTACTTGGTGTCTATCCACTGATTATGACCATAATCAAAACCTAAAATTGATAATTTCAGAAGTATTTTATTCATTATAATTCCTTTTCTTGAATAAATAATACATCCACAACACTCAAAATACAAAGAGAACATATAAAGAGGGATATGGTTTTACATGTTTTGGTCAATCTCTGTAAGTCCCGCTTCTAATGGAAGACAAGCTTGCGTTTCCTTTTGGCCTCCTCGGTATTCCGTGCGTTGTGACAATCACCTCCCGAGGACGCTGGAAATTCCACACATAGTCACGACATAATGGACACGAGAGAGGCAAAACAACAATCGCCGTTGTTCTGAAAACGCGTTTTGGCCCACCCGTTAAGGAAATAGTGTTAACCTTCACAGACCCTGGGAGGGTGCGCAGAACTCCCGGGCGGATCACAACTTTGAGGGGCCACTTTGAGCATGAGCGTTTTTCCTGAGTTTTAACTGACAAAAAAAAAAAAACAACAAACAAAAGCAAGTTCCTGCTCTCATAGTCTTATTTTCGTTAGAGGATAAAGACACAGCGCGCCAGCGGCAGTGGGCAGTGCTGGGCAGTGCGGTGCAGAGTGGACTGAGGGTCAGGGAGGCCGCCAGCCACCAGGACGATAGCCCTCTGCGTGCAGCTTTGGGATCTTTCTGCTTTCCTCCATTTTAAGCAATTTCGATAAGTAACAGTCTGACTTTACAGCTCTTCAAATCGTTTCTAAACACAGGCCCGTTTTCAAGAGGCATTCATCCAGTGTCAACATCTCGAAGCTGAAAATGCAGCCCCGCTGTGGGTCCAGCACATGCGTCCGTCAGACCCCGCCAGCCGCGCTCTGCTGCTCCACCGGCCCTCGAGAAGGGGTCGGGGCACACACCCATGCTTGGAGGCCAGTGCCGGCCCAGCCCACCCTCTTCTCTTTGGAGGGAAGAGGAAAAGCATGGAGCCAGAATTAAACTGCCCAGCGTTACTCTTGTTGATAATTAATTTGTTTCTGGCCTCAACGAGGGATTTCCTATTTCCCCTGGGCTCCAGCTCCTGAACAGATAATGTAGCCTGACCTCAGACGGGGTTTCCGTGTTTCCCCATTACCCTTCAGCTCCATCACCTGCGAGGACTTCTGCGCTCTTTCCAGGCCTTGTCACAGCTCTCTTTTCTCCACTGCCCGCCCACGGCCGTGACAAGGAGGGCCCATTGAAACTTATCGCCACACTTGGTGGGAATGACACTACAGAGTTCCGTGGTGTAATGAGGCTGATAGGTTCATTGTGAACAATGGCAAGGAATGAATGCTTCTTTGTCTTCCCACTTGCTTCACTCGGAAGAAAAGAGGAAAAAATCTTGAGCTTGAAGGACTGGAACTACCGTTGTACTTAGGGCCCCGGGCCTTAGGAGCTGTATTCATTTTTGTGACTCCTATAACCAAGTCCCGGAACTGGGGCTGACACCACGTAAATTCATTCTCTCACAGTCTGCAGGCCCCAAGTCCAAAATCAAGGCGTTGGTGGGACCATGTTCCATCTGAAGCCTCAAGGGGAAGATCCTTCTTGGCCTTCCAGCTTCTGGTGGCTCCTGGCACTCCCTGAATCTGGGCAGCATCCGGGAAATTCTAATCCGTGGTCACCTGGCCTCCTCCTCTGAGGGTTGTCTGTGTCTTCTCACAAGGACATCAATCACAGCAGGTCTCTCCGTATTACCCCCATCTTAGCTCAAGTACATCTGTAAAGATCCTTTTTCCAAATAAGGACACATTCACAGGTCCAAGAGTTAGAACTTTGGGAGGGACACACCCCCCGTAACAGGCCAAACCGAGGGAGGGGAAACCAGAGCTGAGTGCAGTCATCGCCAAGAGGACCAGCTTGCAGGTCAAGGCTGCAGCCAGGGCATTAGACGCCTACCCAGGAGGCCTCTGCAGCCTGACGTGAGCATCGCCAGGGAGGCGAGCACTGGTTAGAGTCAGGGTTGCAAGGGTGGTTTGGCGTCCTGAGCTTAAACAATGCAGACAGGACTCGGTTCTGTCAAGAAGCTCATAAAGGGAAGAAGTAAGATAATGCGCCTGTTTGAGGGGGACCCCAGATTGAGGAAAGAATTTCATTTAGGAGTGGTTTCCTTTTGTCTCGCTGTGGGAGGCAGCCAGGCTTGGCTCTACTTCCTCCATACGAGTATAAGCTTTCCAGCTAGTCCCCTGCCACTGAACCTTTCCTTCTTCTCTTTTTTTTTTTACATCTTTATTATTTTTTACTTTTTCTTACATTTTTATTTTTTATTTACATCTTTATTCTTTACACAGTGACTGCACTGTAAGCCACAAAATTTAGATTTAAAAGGTGAGCTGCTACGAGGTAATCATTGTGAGTCATTTGGTATCTATGTCTAGACTGTATGTATGTGGACGGACAGAGTGATACATGTTTAGATAAATGAGACACTTGGCACAATGTTTCATAAGTTGCTTTTTCATTGAACAGCACACTGCGAACGTTTCTTAGATCAAACACACACTAACAGCTGGATGTATACATACACACAGGCTCAAGTGGTTATTTTAAATCACTGCACGCTTTCCACTCTGTGGCTGTATCATAATTTAATGAACCAATTCTCAATTTTTGCCAGGCATCCTTTTTCTTTACAAATTAGTCTGATTAAGTTTTAAGATGCATTGCTGGATCAAACAGTATCACAATTCTGGTTCCTTCTCAAGTACACATGCCCTTTCCTAAAATTAGACATATCTTCTTCCTAAACACTACCAGCTTTGTCTGAAATTTGGGAAACCTGCAGAGGCAGGAAGGTGTCACAGGAGAGCAGCCTCGGCACAACCTCACCCTGCAGAGAGGGAAGCCGTGCACGGGTACAATCTTTTAAATGATGCTTTTATTTGTCTGGTTCTTTCCCAAATAAAAAATTAACATGAGGGATTTTTTTTCAATGAGGACTGATTCAATACATAGTGATGCATTATGCAAAGTTCATTTTGCTGAGGAAGAGAAAAAGGAAGCAGAAAAGTACCCCTCCTAAGATAATGATATTGCAGAGCATGTGGGACTGGTCAGAAAACAGTAGGAAATGTAAAGCCAGCCCCATCCTTGCCATGCTGTCCTTGCATTAATTCATGAAACTGTTCAACAAACATTGACTGGCAACACCTGCGAGGCGAGATTAGACAGGCAGATGACAGATCCTTCCTGGGATGAGGGGCACAGAGTGTGGGACATCTGGAGGTGAGGGGCCCCAGGTCAGAGAGGGCAGGCAGTAAGACAGCCAGCCACTGACCCCAGGCTCACCAGGAGCCAGGGAAGGAGCTGTGGAAGAAGTCACAGGCCAGTCACGACTCTTGTTTGCACAGGTCATTTTGGCAAAGTCTTTAAAGGCTAAGACCTCTGGGCTGACGGCAATTTAGGGTCAGGAATCGCAGCTGTCCTGGGTAGGACTCACACTGGAAACCATGTCAGGATGGCTTGGAACACCCAGCCAGTGCTGACGGGGGTTGCAATCCCGCTTTGCCCCACAGAGACAGTCCCACGAGCACCACGTGTCTGTGGACCATGTAGACATCGGCCTCTGTTGCCCCAAGATAATGAAAGATCAGAAACCATCTAACTGACCAACCGCAGCGTGTTCTGCCGTGGAGCAAGGAGGGCCCCTGTGTGTGTGTGTGTGGAAAGAGCATCGAGCAAGTTGAATTAAGGGGGTCTACTTGGGCGGATGGGAGCACGTGCCCACGCGTGTGGAGATGCATCTGCATGGATTCAGCCAGAAAGTCTGAAAGGCATCGAGCTGTTCACAGCCTTTCCTCTGGGGAGCAAAGGGGGTGACGGTCTTCACACTGCTCCACAGGGGCCCGTGTTTTACAAGCGAGGACGTTTGACTTTCATTTAGTTCAAAACAATCACTTGAACAGGAAAAGACGGGAGCCTGCCTGCACTGCCCCAACAGGCCAACAAGCATCTCCCGGGCAACAGGGAAGGCCCCGGGTGGGTTAGTCACTGTTGGTAGCAGACAAGAGCTTGTAACCCGACTTGATCACAGGGTCACTCCTGGCGACCAGCACATCACAGGGTTTTGACCCTGGAAAGAGTAGGGTCTTCTGAGACTATGGACTATGGCCCTTGTAATGTGAGATCTGAAATCTGGGCTAGAAGGTGCCTCAAACACACCCAGACCCCTGCGGCAAGTACTGATTGTATATCCTGGGCTCTCCCTCTCCCGCTGGGACCCCTAGTCTGGGGAGGTCGAGCCTACTTGTCCAAGGTGATCTGTAGAATGTCATGGGGCAGAGTACCAGGTTTGCCTCTGGGCTGGAGTGCAGGGATACACAGATGGGGCCCACAGAGGACAGAAGCCTTGAGACCTCAGAGGGAAGGGAGCAGTTCCAGTCTGTCCACACCCCTTGTGCCCTAAAGAAACGGAATCCATGGTATGCAGAGACTCTTCAACAACACGTGTTGTAATGCATTCATGCTTTTACGAAGTTCTAGAATCTTCTTGAGTGCACACTTTATATCCCGAGCGTGTACTGAATACGGTATAATCAGCCATCATCACAATCCTGCTCCTGTATGCTGCCAGTCGCCTTTCTGCTCTCTGGAGCTCTGTACTGTCACGCTGTTCCGGGCCTCGGCCACTTCTGATGCCTTGATGCGAAGGTCCAGGGCACACGTGTGCCAAAGGGGACGCCTGTTCATCTCCAGGATGACCCTGGCCCAGGTCATGACCTGCTTCCCAACACCAGTGTCCAATCCTGGTTCCACGGCCGTGAGTGCCCGAGAGCTCTTCATTTAAGGAAATTTGGCAAAAGTTTTAAAAATTAAAATGCATAAAGCATCCTACTGTCTTGCATAAAAATGGAATCCGCGAGCTAGGTGGGGGCTCTGCCAGCTCGCGACGCCTTAAACCATCGATGGTCCAGGGAAAACGTGTGAGAGGAGCCAGGCTCTTCGGATGCTGCTGACGCCTCTCCCCTTGCCGGAGAGCCCAGGTTCTGAGCTGTCCTGCCCCGTGTCCGAAGCTCAAGAGGCCTCGCAGCCCCTGCGCTGAGTTCTGGCCTCTGTTTGCAAACACTGCCTAGGGCCCTGCTTCTCACCGACACAACCTCTACGAGCCTGCTTAACATTTGAAAATCGCATCATGCCAACATGATGTTTGCTTCCTCTTTGCTCAGTTTTCATCCGTCCATGATGTTCCCCAACACTTTAAAAATCCCTTTATATGATCCGGTTCTGACGATGGAGGTCGCTGGCCGCCTGGGGTCAAGCTCTCCTCCCAGGCCCCCGTGTGAACACGAGCAGCATTTCTCTGCTGCTCGGTGCTTCAGGCCCCTGACTGCCGCCAGACTTGCCAGGGCACCTCCAGCCCC
>NW_025422371.1:0-92167 GCF_011764305.1 Mustela putorius furo | reverse complement strand
ACTGCTCGTTTCCAAAGACCATGTAAAAGAAGACAGTTTAATCGAAGGGCCCCGAGTTGAGCGCTGTCACAATTTCCCCACAAATCATAAATGATTGTATAATGCAACAGTCTACTGCTAGGGCTGAATTATATTAGCCATCAGTGTTCAAAACCCATTTGAAACTTAATTGTGCTGTGATAGTGGTATCCCCAGTCAGCAGAACAGCAGGTTTATAAAAATCATCTCCTATGATTGTTAAACGCTTTCCTAATGAAGCTGCTGATCACAACACTTTGCAATAAACGCTTCTGTCAAGATGTCACAAACGCGTGATAGTGGCCTCTACAGTGAGCAAGTGCTTCTGTGATTTGGGTTTATCTTCATTGCACGGAATTCAACAGATCGGTCTGCATATGGAAGATAATCTCCATAAAAAGGGAAAGTGCCGTATATTAAAATGGATTATCAACTAGAACATAATCATGCCACTGTGTAATTATATGGTACGCCATACGTAGATGTGAACAATCATACAAGAAATAATTGAGGGCCATAAAACTTAATTCAGAAAAATCAATAGAATATAAAAGCAATCAGATAAGGCCTCTTAAGAAATCGATCAAGGCTTGTACAAAGTCATAATGTGTTTTCCTAAGAGAAAGGAGCTAAATGAAGCAGAGAAACCTACATAATATTCTACAAGTAGGTTTCTAGAGGTGCTGTATATTGAAGAGGGAAGAAGAATGGAAAATGCAATTACTTTTACATTCTAGAACCACGCGTACCGGGAGCACAAGGAATATATGTTAAATACTGCAGCGAAAGGGCTGTTAGAGCAATTATTCCTTTTTGATCATTTATCTATATTTGTGTCTTTTGTATCTCTCTAGAGTCTAAAAAAGCTATTAGGCTCTGCTCGTTGCAACTTTATGTATCTTTATATGTTGTGTGCTCAATCGGAGATACTCTAAGATTTAAATATTGGTACAACGCGGGACGAGCGAGGGGCGAGAAGTCTGGGAGGGTGTCGCCTTGCCCACGCGCTCCCTGGAGCCCGCCGGCGGCTTTGTCTGAGTGTCACCTTCATCATTTCCGTGGAATCTGGCCACATAATTTGACCAGAACAGTGTGCTAAGCCAAAACTGTTTTCATTTTGTAGGGAAAAAGTTTATAAATGAAACATATTTTCCTAAGGGAATGCACCACTATTGGATTGTATCCCTAAGGACCTGGGGAAATAATCAAGGGAAAATACACACGACTTTTGAAATATTCCCACCAAAACTCTGCACAATTGTACATTAGCAAGAGCTCTGCGGTTTATTTTGTATGAAACAAATAACAAAAGCTCATGTAACCTATAGGGGAAATGTATCCCTGATCCCCCAAAGCTCACTCGCTGGGCTTCCAGAGAAACAAATAACTTTTGTGAAAAACATAATGTTGCCTTTTTTTAAAAGGAGGGGAAGCCCCCCCCAAAAAAAAGAAAAAGAAGAAAAAACAGCTTGGCTACATTTTTTTGCAGCTCATACTAGGCATTGCTCATTTTCAGAGCCACATGATTAAATTAGCAAAATACAGCCGGATTTATTGCCTCTTTTTAAAGAGAAATATATTTACAATTTATTTGAAAGACTCTGTAATAGGTTCACAGTTTGGAAGAGGGAAGCACAGAAGGGCTTATGTCAAGAAAGCTGAATGGAGAAATGTACATGTTATCACTGTAATTTATGAAAACAGAAATTCAAGATTATTTACTTCAAAGTTTATTTTAATATATTTAGAATTCGAGTGGAACCAGCTGTTTTTAACTTCTAAAGATCATGTTGTTATAACCCTGCTCAAAGGGTGACTGTACTGTATTTCTTTAAACAACTTAAGTGGTATTAATTCCAGGAACCAGGGAAAATCCTGTCGACGGACTCTTCTTCTTCTGCCTTAGTAAATCATACCACAAGCCCTGTAAGCGTCTGCAATCCTTGAGGGACCCGTGGAAACACAACACATCCCTCACAGAGCCGCCTTCTCTGGGCCATAAGTCTGCAAATACATCCACAAAAACCATCAGCACTCGGCGTCAAAAAAATCTCTTCCTACCCGAACACCTAGAAATGCCCCCCCTGTTGGGATAGGGTTGGCGGCGGGTTGTGATTGATTGGTACCGTGAGGCGTGAGCGTGCGGGGATTGGGGAGGGCCCTTACTTAGCACTGGCCTTTTATATCTTTAATCGGTCAAACACGGATCAGGGCCATACCCGGTGGGCAATCTCTGACCCCGAACAGGCAACACTACTACCACTGTTCCTGAGACCCCCAGGCCCGGGGTTTTTTTCCATCTCCATCCCACATTCTGACCAGGAATCTTCCCTCTGAATTTCAGGCAAGGTTATGGCAGGCCAATTTAATGCACAGGCCAAATAAAGTGATGCTCCACGGAGTTCTACCCCATGGGAAGAGCGCAAATTTTTTTCTAAAAACCGAAAATCCATGAACTTGCTTTCTTTTCGCGTGTTAATCCTTAATGCGGGGGTGGGCCCAGCGCCAGGGTGCCCCTCATCAAACATCCTAACTTCAAAAGTCAGATTATAACACAATGCAAAATAATGGAGTGGAAATTTTCTTTATGAGAACATTCTTGGTGGCACCTGTGGTGGCACCTCTTTGGGTTTAAGGCCGCTGCCGTGCCTTCGGCTCAGGGTCATGATCATGGTTCCTGGGATAAAAACCCCCATCAGGTTTTCTCTTCAGCAAGGATCCTGTCTTCCTCTCTCTCTCGGCCTGCCTCTCTGCCTGCTTGGTGACTCTCTCTCTTCTGTCCAAATAAATAAAATATTAAAAGAATAGAGAGAGAAGAGAGAAAGACCTCTTCACAAAGCGTTGCATATGATTCCTCAAGAGAATACTAAACTCCCCACACATGGATCTACGTGACCTGCTAGGACATTCGCTTGGTGACCTCTCGGAAACCCCCCGGGTAGATTATGTGTTTCATCACCAGCCAAACAGACCATTCTTGGTCACAAGAAGCCAAGCCCTTGTCGTGATGGTGGCCGCTGGGAAAAAAAAGGGGGGGACAATGCATATCGTTTTCCCGTTTCCCTCCTCCTCCCCGGGTCACTCATAGTCGGGGCATCAGGTGCGGCCCCACAAACGGGCATAGGGTCCTAGAGGGCTGCATTTGGGCCCCCCTGCTCCAAGTGGTGTGATCCCTGCCAGCTGCGGGCCATCTTGAAGCCCATGGCAGGCGCTCTGGCTCCAAAGATTGTCCCCTCCCCCCCCCTCAGAGCTCAATCCGACGTTGGGTTCGGTCGGGGGTTTTAAAGAGCCCGGCCTTCAGCCACTTTATCTCCAGAGCGTAACTGCAAAAATGGCGGGAGGGGGGGAGAAAGTACAGTTCTTTGATTTTAAAGTCATTTTCATCGAATCTATGTCACCTTGTTTTTTAAACATAAAAATTAATACACCAGGGCAGTAGCACATGCACATAATTGATTTTTAAATAACACGGCAGAAGTCGTGCCGGAGGCGTGCTGGAGGCCACGCTTAGAAGTCGGTGGTGGGAACTTTTGATCAGGACACGCAAGCAGACCCGGACCTGGGCTGTCCTCGTCGTCAATGGAGGCCAACCGAACTCACAGAAAGCCTTGGCAGTTTTATGAAGATCCTTTTAAACCAAATGGTCTCTATTTAGAGTAATTTATAGCAGGCAGAAACATTCCAATGCATAGACTCGGTCTTGGCAAAAAAGTGCTGCCCCCTTGTGAGTAAGATAAATTTCTGAAGCTGCTGTTCTGATCCCACGCGATTTGAAGTTATGAAAGAAACTGTATGGCGGCTTACCCACCGAGCCCCTTGTGAATCCGCACAGGCCCAAGTCCGCACGGCCCGTTATTCGCTCCTTGCCTTTGCCTCATCGCGAGAATTAAAAGCGTGGGGGGGGGGGGGTCGGATGTTCTTCCCCCACGACCTGCCCGATGCTGTCAGCTTCTAGAAGAAGGTCTGCAGCGATGTTGTGTTCTGTGGCCCTTTATCGGGTACGAATGTCGTTAGACGGACGTCCATGCTTCAGGACTTCACAATGAATGCGGCTGACTGCTGCTTGGACTTGTGCAGACGGTGGCTTTCCGTTCCCCCAACCCGCCACGGACAGAGCCATTTCACTGAGGCTTTCATTATGCACAGAGCATTCTGTCCAGTGTTGAAGAAAAATGAGAATAATAAGAAGAAGAATAAGAAATAAGGGGCGCCTGGGTGGCTCAGTGGGTTAAGCCTCTGCCTTTTGGTTCAGGTCATGGTCTCAGGGTCCTGGGATGGAGCCCCGCATCAGGCTCATTGCTCAGCAGGGACCGGCTTCCTCCGCTCTCTCTACCTTTCTACTTGTTGAATCTCTGTCTGTGAAGTAAATAATAAACATTTTTTAAAAAGTACAAGAATAGAAAATAATAATAAAAAAATGAGAATAAAACTTTGCTTTTGCTCTAGGGCGACCCAGACGCAGCTGTCGAAGCGTGGATGGACGTGAGCAGATGCTCCTTCAGGCCCGGGCAGGACGGAAGCACCTCGGAGGGCAAACGGTTTTTGCAGCCGTCCTGCATGCCACACGCAAGAACCTGGGCTCCCACCCAGATGCTGAACCTCCAGTTACATCTTCGTTCATTTTTCCCCCCTGAATTCCACTTGTCTCGTTATGGAGGATGTAATCGAGCTGCATGTTTTTTGAATCTGGAACTAAATACCAAAAATGATGACCGGCGTGACCTGTAGTATTTCAGTCTTTGGAAGACGCATATTCATGAAAAAATCTATTTCCATGGTAAGTAAAATGGGCGTATCTATTCCTTGCCAGAACCAAATGGCCCCTGAGTCAAAGAACAAAATGCCTGAAAATCAAATACATTTAGGGCATTGTCCAGAACGTCCTTTGCTTCTTAGCGTGTGTTGAAGCTTTCACTTTAATATGTGATTTTGTGGTCTCCA
Source organism: Mustela putorius furo (assembly GCF_011764305.1). NCBI lineage: Eukaryota > Metazoa > Chordata > Mammalia > Carnivora > Mustelidae > Mustela > Mustela putorius. The sequence goes on along the minus strand of NW_025422371.1, from coordinate 87,208 downwards.
AAGAGAGAGAGTGAGGCTCTTTCACTGGAAAAGAGGCTGGCGAGCAGGCGAAGGGGGCCCAGGCCTGTGCTGCTGTCCAACTAGGCCTCCTTCACCCGCCTGCAAAAGTATGATTTCCTCAAATCCAAAAATACTGGAAGAAAGTCAACCATCATGACAGCACAATGTTCTGTGGAACGTGGAACTTACTGGGGAAAGAAAGCAAACATTTCCCATATTGCAAATAGAAAGTAGAGGGGAGAGTCCCAAGAACAGATGAATTTTCCACAATGACATCAGTTGTAAACGGGAGTTTCTCTGCTGCTGTATGAAAGGCGCAGAGTCTGGAACAAACTTTACTCTACAGGTTAAAAGCCAAGTGCCAATCCTCATTCAAGAAGGGTTTCCAGATGCTTTCTTCAGCACCATTCAGCACTATTCCTTTGGAACTGAGGTCTAGTTTGTTGTGTCTAGAATGAGCTAGAAGTATATGGCGCTGGCAACTGTGGGCATTGGACCAGCCTCATCCTGCCCCACTACCAGTTGCTGTAAATAAAGTTTTATTGGGAAACAGCTGTTTCATTTGTTAAGATAAATATCTGAAAGCTTGGCTTTCTGATACAACAGGCTACAGAGTTGAGTATTTATGAAGAAGAAAACTGTATGGGCCCACAAAGCTTAAAACTATTTACTACTTGACCTTTGCAGGAAGTTTGCTGGCCCCTGAAAGTAAATAGTGAAAAAAAGTTCATTTTTCAGTATGCCTTTTTCCTGTCTGGTATAAAATAATCTAGAGGTTTAGAAATCTTTATAGAGAAGACTGGAATGCTTCCACTAGTCTCCTAAACGTTGGCCATTTCCCGCTGCTTACCACGATGTTCGATGTGAGGGGGAAGCCGTGGGGAATGGGGGGCGGGCTGGCTGAGAAAGGGGAGGGCTGGACGGCCACCAGGACGAAGGCGAGGCGGGAAGTCAACACAGCTTTTGCTGGATGGCCATAATATAAGGATAATTGCTTAGATCTAGCGCATGTGACTTTTGTTTAAAAAATGTCTGTGAGATGGTTGGTCAAGGAGCTTGTTTCAGATAGATATTGCTCTTGCTTTGGGACAAATACTTGATGGAACCCACTGTGACAGTTCTGTGGTGTGGGACGGAAGTAGAAGTAAGTTCCGGCTCTAAAGAACAAGATTATCTCAACTCAGGGGTTACCAAATAGTTTAGAACCCCATGTGTATTAGAACAAGGGTTAGGATTAATTTGGAGAGTCTCCAAGTGTCCTCTATCAGCGGTGGAGCTCTCAAGACCATTCTGTCCAGATTTCTGAAATTTACTGGATTTTTGCTTGAAGGCATGTGATGTGCCACCGCATAAAGTGAACCACCGACCCACCTGGAGGAGCTCAGTAAGATAATCTCATCTCGACACATTTAAATCCTGGGGAGGGGAGGAGCATGAAAAAATGAAAAAATAAAAATAAAACCACGAGCATCACCAAAGGGATGAAAGTTTAAGTAAAGCCCCATGTTTAAATATCTAGGAGAAGATGGAAGAACAGGGCTTGCTGCGTTCTCAGAACAAAGGTGCTGCTACGCGTCATCGCCCACATTCACGCAGGAGCTGACTGTGGGCAGTAGAGAGCACTTCTATCTTTAATTAAAATGGTAGTTTCCTTCCAGGCACCTGGGTGGCTCAGTTGGGTTAAGCCTCTTGCCTCACAGCTCAGGTCATGATCTCTGGGACAAGTCCTGTCCTCGGGCTCTCTGCTTGGCAGGGGCAAGGCCTGTGACTTCCTCCCTCTCTCTCTCTGCGCTACTTGTGATCTCCACGCTGTCAAATAAATAAATAAAATCTTTTTTAAAAATGGTAGTTTCCATGTCCAGGAGGTCATGCTGGTAAAGGACACTGCGTTCTGTGCTCTGTTCTAAGCACTGACAAATGGTGGGGATCAGCACGCAGGGAACACTGACAAAAAACAGGGAAGGGTCCCACGACAGAGGAATAGAGGAATGATGATAAACCAGCTTAGTCCCAGGTGGCCAGACAGTCGTGTTCTGTCAGTGAGTTTCTTCCCAAACCAACAGATAGAGAAGGAAGGATGCAGATTTGGGCTCAGCTTAGAGGAAACTGTTTCCTAACACTAGTTCTCATTGCTGTGGTGCAATGTTTGTCCCTCTCAAGCAACACCAGCGTGAGCTCTCATTATTGGAAAGAGACAAGAGGAAGAACTCTGGGGGTCTTTTGCCATGGAAACTGTCAAGGGAGACGATGTCCTCATTCCAGAACATTACTTTAGCACCCTGAGATGCTATGTGTCACCACCCAGGCTGGGTCCAACCATCACCAACAACCAGAGTATATGATTTTAGTAAACTGTGTCCCAATGTTCTAGGGCAATTTTTACTTCTACGTTTGACCATTCTTCCATTTCCTATGAGCTTTGACAACGTTCTCTGGAACTCCCCATTGCAACTTCTGATCTGCTCTTACAACTGCAAAAAACCTCAGAGCGACCGGTGGATGATGAACTCTCATTCCTTTGAAAACTTATGGTCAGCACCGCGGTTGCATGATAGGACAATCTCTACAGCACAAGACTTATAATCCATAACCACCCACTTCACTCCACTTGCTTTTTTGCCCAACACTCCTCTCACCACCCCGTAACACATAAAAAGTAAACTGTATTGTTTTTACGTACGGGAGGGGATGCTTCCAGGCTTCTCACGTTGACCCTATGTGAGATGGGATACAAACACAGTAGATTTGTTTTTATAATGGAATCAGATTGCACTACCTACATACCCAAGACTTATAGTCACCTACCTTTTTCAGAACATGTATGGATGAAGTGGAAAAATATGTGGAAAAAAATCATCATTTTCACAGTTCCATAGTATTCTATTCTACCCATGTTCCAAACATGTAAACAAAATCCTCCTAGGGCTACAGTGTGAAAAGTACCAACATACAAGCAAGCATCTTTGCACATGCACTGAATTAATCTCCTTTGGACAAAGTTGTACATTTTGAGGGACACATTGCCATGCACTCTCTCCTCTGGAAGCTTGCATCAATTCTTTTCCGGCTAGAATACTTACTTTTAAGTATAGTTTTAAATATTCCTTTACCCCCCACTACGTACGGTTACTATATTTTTAATCATAGTCACCTTGACATGCAGGTGGAACACTCACCAGCGATTAGTCTAGTTCGCATTTGCTCTAACTCTAGGGTGTAAAGATTTTTGGGGGGTTTTGCATGGTTTTTAGACCAGCTCCACCTCAGAGCTTATCCAAGTGCTTACTGATTCGATCCAGGGCACAAAAACCATCCCTGCCACAGCTGTTATCTTATGAGAAATAGGAAAAAATAAAACAACACAAAAAAAAAAAAATATGCTACATAGAGTTGTTATAAAATTATATGAAATAATAAATGTAAACATTTGCATGAGCCAGGAAAATATGCGACATGACAAAGTGGGGTTTATCTCTTCTTTGAATGCAAGTTGAGTTTTAATGCTTGAAAATCAATGCAGTTCACCATATGGACAAACTAAAAAGGAAAAACCCATGAGATCATCTCAAAAAAACAGAAAAAACCTGACAAGACCCAACATCCATTACTGATAAAAGCTTTCAGCCACAAGAGGACTAGAAAGAACTTCCTGTACCTGGGGAAAGGATCTATGACTTTCTTGGAGTGAACAGCATGCTTGAAGAATGAGATTCTGTCTTGCTTTCTCCTTGTGATCAGCAATGAGACCGGGACGTCTGCTGCCGGCACCTCCCTCTACCTAGCTCTTGGGGTTTCCACCAGGATAGCAAGGCAAGGAAAAAAAAAATAAACAATTAAAAGGCTTTCCAGGTTGGAAAGAAAGAAAGCAAAACTGTCTGTTTTGCAGAATACATGAGTGCCTACCTAGGAAATCTAGTACACTCCACCCAAAATTCCAAAAAACTAAAATGAATCACTGAATTTAGCAAGGCTGCAGGATGAAAAAATCAAAAACAAAAATCAGTTGTATTTCTAGATACTAGGAACAATCAGAATTTGAAAGTAAGTAAAAAAGAAGTAGCATCATTTAAAAGAGTGCCAGAATATATGAAATATTTAGGGATAAATCTGACAAAAGATGCACAAGATCTGTATCCTGAAAACAGAACATTGCCAAGAGGAATGAAGGAAGACCTGACCACATGTAGAGACACACTGTGCTCCCTGGTCAGAAGACTTGGCGTCGCTAGATACTGATTGTCTCCAAATTGAACAGTGAGTTCAGCACAACTCACACCAAAATCTCATGAGTGAGTGTTTTGTGGGAATGAACCAGCTAAATGAACAATGCTAAAATTTAAATGGCAATGCAAAAATGACCTAGAATAGCCAAAATATAACTTTGAAAGACAACAAAGCTGGAGAACTAACTGATTTCAAGGTTTACTTAAAAGCTGTATTCGTCAAGATAGTGTGGTGTTGACATAAAGATTGACTGATGCCATCACGTCCAGAGACAAACCTGCACGTAAATGGACAATTTAATTGTTTACAAAAATGTGCAAATACAGTTCCATAGAGTGAGGGCCTCTATATGCACAGTACGCAAAAAATTAAGTCTAAATGGAGAAAAAAGCCTCTAAATGTAAAAAACTGAAACCATGAAACATCTGGAATAAAACATGGGAGAAAAAATCGGAGGGGGACCTTGAGTAATACAAAAGGTTTCATAGAGTCTACACCAAAAGTCCCATCTATGAAAAAGCAACTGATAAGATACACTTGGCAAAAAGTAAAATGTTTTGTTCTGCTGCAGACACTGTCAAGTGAATGAAAAGACAAAGCCGTGGACTGGGGAGGGAAAAGTGTTTGCCAAGTTACCCCTGATGAAGAACTTTATCCAAGCTATATCTGGAAAATATAAAGAAGCCCTCAAAATGCAATAATAAGGCAGAAAAAACTCAGTTTTTAAAAAAACTAGACAAAGGATTTGAAGAGACACTTCCTCAACAACATGCTTTTGAAAAGAAGCACATGAAAAGATTCTATATGCAATTCTTCATCAGAGAAATGCACATTAAAACCACGATAAGTCACTTCTACATGCGTATCAGTATGTAGGAAATTTCAATGGCTGACCATAGCGAGCTGGGATTCTGGAGGAAACTGGAACTCTCATGCCTCACCTGTGGGGTGGAAAAATGTTATAGGCACTGTGGAAAACAGTTTGGCAACTTCTTCAGAAACACACCCCTACCATACCTGGCTATTCCACCCTACATACTTACCCAAAAGAAAGCATGTATCCATTTGCAGCTTGGACGCAAAACATGTTCACAGCAGCTGTCTATTACAGCTACCAACCCAAAGCAACCCAAATCTCTATCCTCGGGAGAGTTGATAAACCAAACCATATCCATCCAATGAAATGTATCCATCCAAAGAAAATGAAGGAACCATTGGTGCACAATATGGAAAAGAATCCCAAAATAATTACACCGAGTAAAAGAAGCCAGAGAAGAAAAAAACGAGCAATGTGGTATGATTCCATGTGTACGATTCTAGCAAAAGTAACCAAGGCACAGTCCCTGTCGGAAAGCCAATCAGCACGCCGCTCGGGGATGGTGGTGCCAGAGAGATCGGTAGCAGAGAAGAATCACAAAGTGGCAGTTTGGAGGGTGATATATTTTGGGTGGTGAAAGATATATTCATTATCTTGTTTATGGTGATGGTTGCACATGCCTTTATATGTCAAAGTTCTTCAGATTTTAGGCTTTAAATATGTAACTTATAACTTATCGTATACCAAATTATATACACACACACACACACACACACACACCACACAGTATATATATAACCAATTATACTCAATTAACAATATTAAACACTTTAAAAAAGTGAGGGTCAGAAGCACAGTGGGAAAGAATGTTAGTTACCTTTATTATTTTTCTACCAGACATTTTTTTCTGGGAGGTGAAATGGCCCCTAGTCTTGATGATTTTCTATTGATTTAACTTTTTTTTTTGTAAGAGTACTTGTAAAATGGAGGAAATTAATGAATCACAGTTTTAAGATCATTTCCTCCAGCCATTCCTGTTGTCTTTTAGCTTCATCATAGTGCCATAGACACATTTAGACACACCATCCCATCCGTCCCAGGATGGCTTTCTGGCTCTCAGGTCCTATTTTTTGAAAGGCAAGAATTTGATTTTAAATACGCAGTCTTGTCTACTTTTACCAGCCTTCCTGAGAAATGATTTCTGTGTAGTAGAATCCTCCGATTCGAACTGCATGTTGGATGCGTTTGGGGGGCTTTATATACAACGTCTTGTTGGCCACCAAGTTTCCATTCAGCCCGAAAGTTCCCCTCTGCCTGTTTGCAGCCGCACACTCACTGCTCCATCCATGCTCCTAGCAGCTGCATACCCACTTCCCCAAACTCTTCCTTTTCTAGAATTCTATGTAAGTGACGTCACCATAGTGATTATACAGCATAGCCTCCCTCTTCTGCATCTGGTTTCTTCCACTTCCCACAGATTCCTGAGGCTCATCTGTGTTGTTATATATCTCAGTGTTTCTCCCCTCCTGGTGAGTGTGTGGCTGAACATACCACTCCCCTCTCTCGATGAGCATCTGGTTGCTCCCAGTGACCCGTGTGTGTGCATTTGTGATTCTGAGTGACGCTGCTACGAACAGCCACATACCAGTCATTTGTGTGGAGATGTGCTTTCCTTTTCTTTCCTGGGAGTGTGGTTACAGGGCTGTACCTTTAACTTTGAGACACTGCCAAGCTGTACCATTTCCAGTTTCCACCAGCAAACATGTGAGTGTCATAGTTTGTCCCATGTCTTTGTTAACACTTGGAATTGTCTGCTTTTAAAAGTTAGCCATTTCAGTGGGTGAGGAGTGGTTCTGTCCTGTCCCTTGTCAAAATGTGTATTCATGGTTAAAGTCTGTTCCCAAAAGTATGATGATCACAAAATGATAACCTGCCTCCTCACACACTGGGCCATATTTTTATTATTTTTTTTTTTTAATTTCATTTGAGAGAGAACACAGCTGGGAGGAGCAGAGGAGAGAGAGAGAGTATAAGGCAGGCTCCAGGCCCCATGCAGAGCCCAAGTAGGGCTCAATCTCACAACCCTGAGATCATGACCTGAACGGAAATCGTGGAGTCTGAGTCTGACACGTAACCAACTGAGCCGTCCAGGTGCCCCGACACTGTCATATTCTTAATGAAAGATTCAGAACTATAGATTGAGTTTTTATAAAAAACAAGAGAAGGAATGAATTAAATAGAGCTTTTATAATAATAAACCGCTATGAGTTGAGTGTTTTCAGCTAAGAAGGAAAATAAGGAATCCATCATTAAATGGAAAAATATTTTGGGGCATTTTATCCTGCAGGCTTTTTGCATCTGTAATAACCCAAAAAAGGGGAGAAAAAGATATCCAAGATTAAACATTGCTTTTGAATACTTCTGTAATGCACTGTGTGGTACATTTTATTAAACTCAAATCCACCATTGGGTCGGAAGGGGTTGTAGACAAGGAGAACCCTGAAGTTGGGTCCCAGGCCTGTGTGGAAATGCACCAGGGAGCCTACAGGTGCCGCTCATGGGGGGTCAGGCTTCTCAAGCCAGTGTGTGGGGTTGTGTGGGGGAGTGACTGGAGAATGTGCCCTTTATACAACACATACCCCCGCAATACACTGGTACTCCACATGCCACTTGGGGAATGAGTTCATGTGAAATTCGGATTAGAGTAGATTGGGCATTTACCATCTAGGTTCATCCACACTCATTTTAGAGGGGGCTCTGCCAAAGATATGACAATGTTATCAGTATCACTAGGAGCCCATTTTCACAGCCTTTTTAGTCTTTTGAGGGTTGCCATCTTTCTGCAAATGAGGCAATGAAAGCTGTGGCCTATTCAGTGGCCTTTGCTGGCCCCCGCCTCCTCGGTGAAAATGACAGTTGAGGCAGCTGGAGGGGCCCCCCAGCTGGGGGACCGTCCACCGGCCACCCAACCCGGTCTCAACAGCAATCCAGCACGTGGTTTTCGGTCCGAATCCAGACCAAGGCCAGGCTTCCCAACGCTCTTTCATGCATCCCTCTTTTGGATCGTCAGTCTCTTTCTGATCTGCTTTCTGCCTCTCCAGTTTAAGAGTGAGCTTTTCCTGACTTTATTATGTCACAGCCTTTCATATTCCCCGATTACAATGAAGGGTTTCCAAAAATGATCTTGCCCAGATCCAGCATAAGCGATTTGGGGCCCATCGTCTTTAGTCCAGAACAAATCACCCCACATGTTTGTCTTTCCTGGAAAATATCTTGAAATTCTTCATTTCTGTGACTTTTGTCGGAGGATTTACTTGACACCAATAGGCAAAGAGGGTAGAGGCTTATTAGAAAGATACAAACCGTGACGGTGACCTTTATTTCTCCTAAGGATGGTGGGAGTCTTCTTACCCACAGGCCCCAGACGGACAACATGAACCTCTTGCCCGTTATAACTCAAAAACCAGGGTTTCTTTTTATGTTCCACTAAAAAAGTTCTTTTTACTTTCATCTGAAGCAGCTACACAACGAGCACGATGCTTTTTCTGATCTATTTACAACCTGATAAAATACCTTACATAATGCCAAGTTTGGTCATTGGCTTGGGGGTATTCATTTGTTACATTTCCCCAACGATTGGACGGGCTTTTATTTCCATGAGGCGGTGGAAGCCTGTCTGGGATCTCGCCATCGGAAGACGGAAAACCAGGTAGCGGAGGGGACTCCCACTCCTTCCGCAGCGGATGTCATCAAACGAGAAAGATCGGTGACAGGCGTCTTCTGCATCGATCAGCCCCTGTGAGTTCTAGCTATGTACATTATTGATGCCCAAACACTACCTGGAAAGAATGGGCATCCCCTCAAAGGGACTCTGCCCAAACAGAGTCAATAGACGGGCATTGTTTGCAGAAATGGGGGGAAAATAGCCAGAGGGTGCCTTTCGCAATGAGGCTCCTATTAATACATACCTATGCCAACGTTTTTATCGAAGGAGCTAATAAGACTTCGTAGCGAAGAAGAAAAGTTAGCTATTAGCACAACAATTCCCCCTGCCACAGAGCCATAATCTGACACAGATTGATTGAGCCTGGGCCGTAGTAGTCCATTAATGGTTTCACGGCTCCAACAGTAAATTGACCTACTACCTTGACGCGGTGTTGTTGCTCTCACATTTTGCCGTCCTCTTTGGGATGCTAACTGTCACTAGTGTTATCTATTGCCTGCTTTCCACATCAAAGAAAACAAAATGCGGTAGCTGAAATGTATGTACGCATCCAACTCTGTAGTTCCATTGCACACCAACCCCGGCAAGTGAAGGAAACAATAGATTTATAAGTTTATCCTACATTAAAGCCAAACACGCCCTGACTGCACTGTAAATTACTAAATAATAAACCGCTCGGTTGGCGTGAGATCCTGACTTGGACAGCACTATAAACCAATCTAACTCAACCTGTTAAAATACAATAACCATAACCTGTTTTGCTATGTAGCTGATGGCTCAGGTAACCATCCCACCACCAGGACCCAAGGTTTCTCGCAAGAAAAATTGCAACAAAGGCATGCTAAAGTGTAATACTTGGCTGCCGTTTCTTTTCGTTCTCTCCTGCCGGCAGAGGAAAGATCACTGAGTTAAAAACACTTGAGTGCTTGTTTTGTTTGTTCAAGTGTCTTTGGTCTGGAATTGGCCCACTTCCCTTGAATTCCATGATTGCTCCCCACCTGCTGCCACCCAGCATGGGGCTGGTGTCTTCCCAGGATGCCCTGTGACTTCCCAGCCAGGGTCCTTGGGTGCCCAAACTTCACATTCAAATGAGCTTGAATACACTCTGCACCAGCCGGAGAGAAAGTGAAAACACGGGGGACGAAAAAAAAAGCAAACTTCCCGATGATATACACCTTTCCTCTTGAGAAAAATATCTTAAAACTGGGTTAGCCTCAGTTTAAACCCCATCCTAAATTCCACACTCCCCTGGCCATCACAGAAATAAAATGAAGATGAAGGAAACGGTGCTCCATCTTGTTCCTGCAGCCCAAGCAAGGGGCAGACTCTGTTTGTCTTACGATATAGCGAGGGGAAAAAAAAAAAAACAAAACAAACAAAATTAATTTTATTTCAGTGAAAGATTCCAAAATGATCCCATAAATTGCAATTCCCAAAAACATACAAAGCTAATTATATTTCCTTTTTAGGAGATTTTCATTATAAGCAAACCAGGTTAAGTTTATATGATTTACAAACAGTGTTTACATTCATAGAGGTTGCAACTAATTGCTCAAACACGCTTTGACATCATTACAGGAAAATGCTTGGGGGCGCCAACTGCAGACAGTTTAATTAGGGGTGGTTTCAAGTTCACTACATGATTACCATCACAGAGCTTTCCTAATAATACGCTTATGCAGTACAGTAATGCTGAAAAGTGATTACATTTTGCCCGCTGTCTGCCTAAATTTTTGAATGCAATGAAAAATGATAATCCCCGTACCAAGGGTCGCATTAACACACCGTTTGGATTTCTTTCCCGAATCACAACTATACCTGCTTGCCCCCCCGGCCCCGTCTCTCCTCGTTTTGCACGGCCAGCTCTACTCGGTGACGTCGTGCATGCATTTGGATCCATCATCTGCCTCCATCCGAGTGCTTCCAGATGATGCTGAAAACCTCCATGCTCTGCAAGACATCTCAGACGCAGGTTTTTCTAGCGTCCGCCTACTTTGGGTACACCCCAGTGATGTTTATAAATAATTGAGTTCCCAAATTACAGCCCACTCTCCGTTTTCAACGTCGGGAACAACTGTTTTGCCGGTTTTCATTTTTTATAAAGTCTGTGAAGTCATCGTCTTCAGCAATCAACTCAAGCTCCTAATGACAACAAGCTGTCACTCGGAGGAAAGCCCTGGGAACTGGAGCGAGGCTGGAAGTCAGGGAAATTCGGGTCCCAGGGACACCTGGGTGTTAAGGATAAGGCCCTGTCACCATTCACAGGAAGGCCAGCAACTCGTGTCCGAAACATCAAGCACCAGTTTATTTTTAACAAACATACAACCCAAGAACCAAACATACGGAAGTTTCTAGAATTCATAAGAATGTGCAAAAAAAAACCCCATAGCTTCTCCTGGCCTAAAGACACTTACAGTTTAGTCCTAGGGAAAAAGGCATGTTATCCAGGATCATTTACTTTAGGATTTAAAAAAATAATAAAACAAACAAACAAACAAAAAAACAAGCTGAAAGGAGCACCATAAAGCAATGAACTGTAAACAAGATCTGATAGCTCCAACGCTTGCTATCAGACACATGTATTTCTAAGTTTCAGCCCAAATACTCGCAAAACACTTCACATTCAGCTGTTATCTCCTCTGGATTCTGGCAATTCAGTTTAGAAAGATGAATAAATGATATAAGATTCCCCAAAGCAAACAATTTTAGAGTGTAAGTAACACCCCAAGGGGGTACCATGGTTTTTCTCCAGGATTTCAAAACACAGGCATCAGAGGAAGAAGATTTCAACAAATCTTAAACTGTTGGTGCCTGGGCTTAATGAAAGAGGTCTCCCACGCTGACCCGCTGCTCACAGGTCACACACCTCCGAGACGGGACAGTCTTCTAGAAGAGGTGAAGCATGACCCTGGGGTCACGGTGCCGGGGCCAGGCGGGAAACGAACATTCTCGTGGCACTTGTGACCCCATGGGGAGTCTTTGCTTTGGAGAGCTGCTTGACTCTTTTAAGGAAAAGGATTTACCTTTATCAGGCACAACTGCTAATTTTTTCTACTCACAATCAAGATAACCAATTTCTAATTAACTTGAATTAACTCGGGCATCGTACCAAAGCATTACATATCTCTGTTAATAAGCAAATTGATAAATTCCAGATGTAAAACTCTGAAGTCATCACAAATGATTCAAGCATTAAGAACTCATTTTAAGGGGCGCCTGGGTGGCTCAGTTCTGTGCAGCGTCTGACTCTTGATTTCGGCTCAGGTCATGATCTCAGGGGGTGAGATCCAGCCCCACGCAGAGGGCTCAGTGCTCAGCGGGGGGCTCTGCTTCAGATTCCCCGCTCTCCCTCTGCCCCCTCACTGCACTCACACTCTGCCTGTTTCTCTCTCAAATAAATAAATAAAATCTTAAACTCACACACACACACACACACACACACACACACACCCCTCATTTTAAAAAAACGACAAACCGTTTTTGTCTCTGGTAGGCCACCAAGCATATCATTTTTCAACCCATTTCCAAGTTCACTCGTCTCGGCCTCCCGCTCTGCCTCCTGTCGATTCCGTCTGTCACAGCTCCGGAAGGACAGCCGAACAGGTAAGTTCACAACATGGGTCACGTCATCTCCACCGACATGAAACCCCTAGCTTCGGTCCGTGCTCCCCGGGGTGGAGGCAGACTCCGCGCGGACGAGAGTTCGGGGTGCGCGGGGAGGAGCGGGGGGGAAACCGTGCCCTGCTCAGCCCCTGTGCCAGCTCGGACTGCGCCGCCGGGAGTTTCAGGGCAGGGAGCCGACCACTGGCCCGAGGCCCTGCTCAGGTGCTGGGCTCCACATCCCCATCCTACTGGCTTGTCACCAGAGGGGTCCCTTTCCCCTCTTTCTACCATCCGGTTCCTGTGTCTCTTCAAACCCACCAAGCACCTCACACTGTGGCGCGCTTAATAATTGTTTGGTTAATTAATTACGGACGAGACGGAAATTGATATGCCCAACAACACTGTTCCTGAGCAGAGGAGTCCCAGGAGACCAGGTGGGGAGCCCACGCGAGCCCACGAGGACACCCTTACCCGAACGGTGAACGAAAACGATCACACTGTTTTTTTCCCAACAAGACAGGATTTGTGGTCTTCTGGGAAGCAGAGCCGCAGCCACCCTCCGACCCCTGGCGACCTCTGGCTCCCGGACCGTCGCGGAGGACATCCCGAGCCTTCACCCGCCCCGCAGGCAGGAAGTCGGTCCCCAGCGAGCGACCCCGGCGCCGGCCGTCGGAGATGCTCCCGCGGCTCCCACCACGCCGGCCGCTCCGGTGCGCGGCCTCCACCCCCCGGGTCCGGCGCCGTCCCACATCTCCCGGTCGTTTTCCCGTATCCCCACACAGATTCTCCGCAGGAATTCCTTCTTGCAGGAGGCCCCGGGGCCACCGGGCCCTCACATCTCCCTCTCGACTTTGTCCGGCATTCAGGTGCTCGCTCTCCAGCCCTGCCTTCTTCCGGCGCTGTGCGCGGGAGGTGGGTTTGGGATGGCCGCGGGGGGATGTAACACTTTATCACGAGAAAATGAGCTGGAGTGGTTTTCCAAGAATTACGAGTCCGCAAGAGACAGGAGGGGAGCCGCAAAGCCCCATCACGAAGCTGCCGTGGGCCGCCGGGCCCTCACCCGTTAAGCGTCGTCTCGCGGCGTCCCAGAATCCAGTTCCGTGGACACAAGGTCCAGCTGTGAGACTCAGCAAAATCACAGATGACTGTAAGTCCAGGACCTTCCAGGTACACCTACAAATAGCCAAAACCACAAAGGTTAATTTGCAAAAAAATTCCAATCCGTCTGCTGAATCAGGTACCCCAAGGCCAACCACATGGGCCACTAAAGCCCCAAATGTCCCGTCGACCCGACTGGACAAAAAGGGCTCCAAGTTTCATCTCGTTGTTTTTAATCAGGATACAAACAATGGTCCGTATCACATGACCCGTCCCCAAACTCCGGCTCAGGCTAACCGCCTCCTAGACGCTGCAAGGAGGGACAGTCGTCGGGACTTCGGTCTCGGCTGAAGGTACCAGAAGAAACCGATACCCCAGCGGACTGGGTTAGACACTGGAGAGACTGACCCCAGGACAGGAATTCCTAAAATGGCCTGGTGGGACCCTGACAGACACAGCAACATCATCAGGGACACTGGTGGGTCGTCTTTCCCCTTCCGTCCACCTTCCGCAGCCTAGCTCCAGTCGGCGGCCCGTCCCCTCTCCTGCATCACATGGAGGCAGACCGACGTCCCCCAGAGGAGACGCTACCTGCTCTCTCGTTCCCTTTGTCCGTAGACGAATGTCTCACCGGAACCCCTCCGCGTACTCAACGGTCCCAAGCGTTAAATATGACATGCCCGCACCTAACACCGCTGTGCGCTGGGAGCCTGCCCAACAATTATGACCAGCTTCGACCTTGTATCAAAAACCAAAAATTAATGCAAACTGATTGAGAGAATCCCAACTTTTCTTTTTTTTTTTATTTTAGTGAAATGTGCGTATCGAAGTGGATATAAATGTGCACATACATATTTCTACTTACACTTGTGTGGAGCCCCCTACTTACACGTGATGATTTTGAAAGATCGGAAGAGTTCTTGCCACGAATTATGGTCCCACGTTTAAGAAGCTCTGGCTTAGGCCAGTCCTGAATCTCCCCCTGGGGAGGATAGAGACCTCGCCTGCCTCTCTGGAAGCACTTGAACCAGGCACGACAGGAAAAAGAAAAGAAGAAAGAAGCAGCAGCAGAAGCAGACCTGGACAAGACAGCGTCCTGTTAGATGAGAAGGGAGAAGCTTATCGGACCCCAAGCAGTAGATGAAGAGGGGATCTTGCAAACTTGAGGAGAGAGACCGCACAAAAGGTGCGGTCGCATGTGCAAGAGAGACGCGAAGGACTCACGGCCAGGTTAGTGGTTTGAACTTCCAAGCCGCGAGCCAGCAGGCTGCCCGTGGGAAAAAAAAAGTTCCTACATCAGCCGACACAGACACGTTTCCAACCGAAAGCATAATTTTTGCAGCAAAAGCGATGGTCGGGGTGTGTGGCATCACAGGCAGAGAAGGCGCAGAGGATTCAATTTTAAAAAACTAGCAGCACGGACCAGGATCCTGCCCCCTCTGACGAGCAAAAAGTGAGAGGAACGTCAACTAACCGCACGCCGGATTTATCGATTTCCTATGATGAGCTTTATGATACTGCTGTGAAATCATTATGTGGCTCTTATTAACGACGGTGTGACTCCGGGAGAGCAGACATGTTGAGGGCTGTCATCACCAGGAGCCTCCCTGCCCTTCTGTGGTTCCCGTCTTCGTAACCTGATGCAAGGAAATCATATTTAGTTTGAAGAAAGGAAATTACTTGGGTATGTATCATTCCAAATTCCTTAAGGAGTATTGGCTAATTAGAATAGCACAGTAGAATGTAAACGTTGCCTTGTGTCAGGTTTTCAGGAACAGTAAAAAAACATAATTAAGTAGTGAACAAAGCAAGATCATTTAAAGGCACTCGTGGCTGCACATGGATATGACGGCGAGACACACACATTGGCCTGGAAACCGGAAAAAAACACAGTCCACGCCGTAGGGGCCAGAAATGGTTTCGACCAACAGAGGAGAAAAACTGTGTAAATTTTGATTTAAATATTTGCTACTTCTTATGTGAAGGTTTTCATAGAAGAAGAATCCATTAGGCAATTAAATAATTCATTGAAAGGGAGGGCAACCGAAGTTGTTCTTTTTGAAAAAAAATAAAAAATCAACAAACTAAGTTATTTTTAAATAAGCAGAGTGAGAAGCTAAATAAAAACATTCTAGTGCTGGAAAACCCTAATAAAAGGAGAAAATAAAATTTTAAATGGCATTTCCCCTGCTTCGACTTCTCTCTGGACTTGTGGCTGCGTGTGCACAATTACCCGTAAAGCTGGAAAGCTTCGGCTGAAACGTTGACCCTGCCCAGCCATGCGAACCCTGAGACTCTGAGACTCGAAGCCTGCGACCCAGGAGCTCATGCTCTGGCTGTTTGCTGCTGAAGAGGAGCCGCCTCCGTCCTCAGAAACCTCGAGAAGCAATTATGAAAACCAAACGAATTCTGAAGGACTTTGGAAGAGACTTAAAATCAATTCGAAAGTTGCTCTCTTCCCTCCTGCTCATCTGCGGAACGGGGAAGGGGGTGGCTGGTCTGGTCCAGCTGACTGAGGGCAAAGAGGAGCTGCCCCCACCCCTCACGGGGGGGTCCTGAGGCCGGGGGGCACTCACATCCCCACCACCACCTCCCCCAGCTCCCGGGGAGGCTCCAAAACGACGTCACCCCTCCAGCCTCCCTGGCTCGGGACAAGGGGTGAGAGACGAGAATGGAAGCCGTAAGAGAAGGAAGGGCGAGGAGGTCCGGTGAAGGTGTGGAGGACGCAGAAGTCAGGGACGAGGACGTCCCGAGACAGACAAGAGGCGTTTGGAAGGAGAGCGAGCGGCGCGGGAAACCGGGGCTCTGGAGTCCGCAGCGGGAGAAAGAGAAGACGAGGCTGCGGGCCGCTGGCACCAAACAGGTGAAATAGAATCATTTTTAATCCTGGCCTCCAAAAGTCCATGAGAACATCCATCAGCCAACGCGGTTAGGAAGCCCCAGAAACCCGCGTCTTCACTAAAACACTGGGCACAGCCATGACGCAGGTTGCTGCCGGCAGGAAAGCCTCTGGGATGGCGTCAGTTCTCAACAGGAACTGAAGGAGAGAAAAAAGAAAACCAAGAGCACCTCGATGCCAGCTAAGCTTCCTCTGGCAAACCAAGCCAGGGCCAGAAGACGGCAGATCTGAGCGAAGGCTGGCGCGGCCATCGCATGCTGTTTTGCTTCTGCCGGCCTGATTTTATAACCACGGATTTTTCTTATAATTCAAGTTCCTTCAGGGCCCTTCCCAGGACGAATATGAATGACCACAACGTGCATCTCCTACTTTCTTTCCCCCAAATCGAATCCAAAGATTATGACTTGGGAAAGGGTCCTCAACAGGGCCCGGTCTCTGAACTTGCCTATCCGTGGCCCCCAAACAAACCAGGTCTCTTCGATAAGCAATTCTACATCACACACATCACTCGCTCCGATTCCTTCAAAGAAACAGTGATGAGCCTTGCATGAGCAGGCATGTCACCTCCCTCGCCTTCGCTTTGGCCTTTCATTTTTTCCCTTGGGATCCAATGGCCACATCTTGGATAGGCCATGCCGAGGGTCCTGTTCGTAAATCACACAAAGCAAAATGGTTGGAAAAACTCTTTGGTGCTAAGGCCGCGAACTCACCAATCTCTAGAAAAAACAACGTATGAGCTACAGAAATTTCATCAGAGTGTTACGTACGAGTCTTACTGAACGGACTCTTAAACCCCGGAGATTAACACGCAATATAGGTAATGCAGAATTCCAATACTACTGTGATTTGCAAGAATTCAGATTGTGTATCTGTTCTTTGGGGCTTTTTACATGAATTTTGCCTTCAACAATATTTACAGTTCTTTGAAAAAGTGGGTCACTATATTCTCCTCCTCCACTGAGTGATCAGAAGAACCAAAGAAAATAGTCATTAAGTTGACAAAATGTCCCATACATCCATGTCAGTTAAAAGGAAAAAAAATCACTAAGATCTTCCCTGTGCCACTTTCCAGGATTCCTGACATCTGTCCATAAAACTCAGCGCCCATATGTCTTTTCCTTCCATTAAGGAGACTCATCACATAACCAGGGCTAAGGTTCTGTCAAAAAGAAATTATTGACTTATAAGCATATCTTCCCCCCACCCTGCTAATGATTTCCACAAATACACCCACTGATCATCTTTTTTTATGTGCTTTACAGAAATTACCGGGAGGCCCAGGGGGCCATTTGGGGTCCTGTGCTTAGGGATTTGACAGGTAATGTTAATGAGAGGCACATCGGTATTTATTTCAGGACTTCTTTATTTAGAGAAGAGTGTTCTGGTCGCATGGACCTTGCTGAACTGGCCGAGGGAGTGAAGGGCAGGGGACAGCGGGAGAAAGGTAGCCACTGCAAGCCCCCCATAAAGCGGCCGCCCAGGCTCCGTTTACTGCCTCTTCTGCAGGGACTGCGTCCGTCTGCCCTCACATTGTCAGGTTGACAAGAGGAGAAAAAAAATTAACCAAAAGCCAAATCAAATAAATGTGCAACTCATAAATTCTGCAGCTAAAAATTTACCCCTGAGGGATCCCAGCAGTGCACAGCGGCGGGCGCCCCTCCTGCCCTCATAGAGGGATGATAAGTGAAGCCCGGCTCTCGCACCGGGAGCCCCCTCCGCCGAGCACACCAGGCCCCCCTTCTGCTGCGGGCTGCTCGGCATTATCGCCTCCCGTGCCGGTAGAGGGACCCGCCGTGCTCGCGGGCCGGGCAGCACCAGGCCGACTGTGTGGGCAGCACAGGCCGGACCCGTCCGGGCTGGGGCACCAGGGCTGCGGGCCAGGGGGAGACCAGCAGGCCAGGACCACCCACCCCAAAGCACACCACGATGTGTCCCTTTGGCCTCAGAGGTGCGGTTTAACAAACGTGCCTCTTGCTCCCAAGGATCATTCAGCCAAACTCAGGAGAAAGGAGCCCGGCTGCTGCCTGGCAGCCCGAGGCCCGCGGGCACGGGGTGCAGAGTGAACTCCTCCAGCAAGCCCCTCAGAGCAGTTGTCCCGGCTGTGACTTGCGTTAGTGTTTGGGACGGTTCGCCAGGACGGCCAGGGCCCCCAGACCTAGCAAAGTAAGACTTGCAAAACTAAGGCCTCTCCCAGGCCGTCCTGGTCGTCCAGGGAAAATCACGTTCTTATGTGGAAAAACTGGCAAACCTTCAGGCCCTGCTGCTCCCCAGACCTCTGCTCCCCACACACCCGGTAAGGGCAGGAAGACCAGGAGGCGACACTCACGCCTCCTTCGCAGCCCAGGGGGCTTCGACCTGAGAGCGGAAGAGAGGAAGCGTGGAAATCAAAGAGGCGGACGACGAGTCTCATATGCTTCTAGATGATTCATCCCAGTTCAGGCTTGGTGAAGAGACTCGTGGAAACGCACCACGTGTGTATTTGCCAAACCTTCTGTCACAAGGGGAAAATGAAAAAGAGGAGCCTGACCTTTTATAACCAAGTCCGAAGGCTTAGCAGAGCTTTTTCTCCCAAATTACCAAGAAATAGTAGCATACTTTGGCCTCAACTACAATTTGTGTGCATTTCACACGGGGCATTTGTAGACTAATTTCAATAAGTAAATGTATATGCATTTCTATACTTTTTTTAAAATGTGAAACATTTAAGTGTATTTCCACTCACTGAAAAAAATACGGCGTTTTTCCAGCTTCTCTAGATAAAAAGCACAGCGCTGGCACCATATTTCCCTGTTAGCTGGAACTATGAATTTAATACAAACTCACATATGTAAAATTGCTTTCCATCAGCAAATGTTTTCAACTCACAAAGCCCTTATTTTTAAGGTCTGCGTTCACGAGGAAACCAGGGAAAGGTTCGACATGCTCCAACCCAGATCGCTGGGTCTTGTAACAGAAACGGAAAGGGGCTGCCGTCATGATTTAGGTTAGATTGCGGATCGTAATCAAACTCTTTCCTAAATGATGCCGTGAGGAACCCGTGAAGGTGACAACAGGTTTTAAGAAACAGAGCATGTTTTTATGTTTTTAAAATAAGAACAAATGAGTCACTGTCAAAAATATTTCTTGTTAATCATTATTTGCTATCAACACTCTGTTAAATTAGGATTTTCTCCCTCTGCCTGGGCGATAAAGAATTGATTAGCTGTCACTTTTAGGTGCTGAGTGATTCCTATCTGAGCGGAGAAGGGCCTCTCTTTTGCCATTTTGTTTCCACGACTGTAGGCATTTTGACTAAAACGTTATTCTGAGTCTCTCTCTCGGGCTTTGTCACTGAAATTCGGAGCCCGCGTTTAGAAAAATGCACACACAGGAACTGTTCTCTCCGAAAGGACACACCCTCCGATCTGCAGGGCCTTATTTCGTATCACCGAAGAGGAGACCCGTTAAATCAAACTAAAGGTAAAAGTAAAATCTGTCATAACCCCCCCCCCCTTCTTCCCCTCCCCCCGCATCACAGCACATAAAACTTTGTGTCAAAAGGTCTCACATCACAAGAGTTAATCAAAAAAACTCTTAAAATACTCTATGTGCCTACTTCTGATGGCTAATTTTGACTTCCTATGGCGAAGCACTAATTTCTTATCTCAATCCATCGGTACAATATCCTTTTCCATCAATCACGGGGCGGGGGAGGGGGAGTGAGAGTAAAAGGGCGCGCGTCTGCGAGTAGAAAGCAAAATGAAGCCGAAAGGGGAGAATGGTGGTCTCCAGCGGGGAAGCCCACTGGAACAACGGGGAGCAAAGGGAGTGCGGGAAGGAGGCTGGAGAAGGAAAGAGGGCGGACGCCGCCGCCGCCGAGGACCCAGGGGGAGCACAGGCGGCTCCACCAGAGCAGAAGGAATCTCGAAAGCGTCCAGGCCAAGTGCGGCTGCGAGGAAGAGCCAGCGAGAAGTGAGCAAGTCAGGGGGACCGGACGTCGGGGACCGGTGGACGTGAGCAGGTCACCACGCGACAGAGGGATTCCCGTGGCGGGGGGGAAGACGGATTGAGCGTTCCTTTCCCAGGAAATGAGAGGGAAGTGCCCAGACGGGCTGAGAAAACACAAGCCTCCACGGAGAGGAAAGGAAAGTCATTAGAAAAGTTCACTCGGGTCCGCGAAGAAAGCCAGGAAAGCACTGGGGCTGTGTCAGGCGGTGGGGACAGACCGCGGGCGGGACAGAGGGCAGAGTTCGGCCCCTCCACCCCCCAGATCAGAACCCCCAGGTGGGACGCACCCGCCACGCTGCCACCATCTTGCCTGGTCGGGCTCCGGCCCCATCAGGCCTCCCCGTGACGGCGACTGAACGCACAGCTGGAGCCGGGGGTCCCCCTGCTGCCATCTTCTAGAAGGGACGATGGCCTGTTTCATGACTAATGCAGAGGAATGAGACGCCATGACAGCAGCGGACTAGTAGCTTTGACGGGCTTTGCTAGGTGCCAGGGCCACAGGCCATGGGCTCCTTCGGGCAGGCTCAGGGCGCCAGGCACCTCGGTGACCGCTGCAAACCCAACTCCTGCAAGCAACAGACAAAGCAGATGAAAACAATTTTCTGATCGGACATGGGAAGCTAGTGTCCGACATGGACATCTTCAATTTGGGGAGAAAGTAGGTTACATTGATACTTTTGCTGGAACAGATGCCCAGGTGGAGCCATTATTGCTGCCCTGGCTACATGTTCTGAACACAGAGGTCAAGTAGACCGCTGTGCACCCCAGAGCAAGGCACACAAGGGCACTGCTGTGCTAGATGCTTTAAACGTCCCCAAAACGTACATCAGCTTGTCAGGCCTTCACTGCAACCTTGCGGGGCAAGCGCAGGTGTGTACCCTAACCCTAGTGGACATACGGCAGGTCAGATGACCCGCTGGGCCCCCGGGTGGAAAAATCCTGTGCTGAGGTGGATCTGTAGCCACAGCTGACGGCTTCTGACTTCAGGTGTCACCCCAGCCTGTGTCGCAGCCAAGGGCTGTGTTCTTGGATCCTGGTGGGACACTGAGAGGGAAGGGAAACCCTTCTCCAGCAAAGGCGAGACAGCTAGGGATGCCAGACTCGGCCCCCGAATGTACACGATTCCCAGTGAAATCTGAAACTCAGAGCAGCACCAAGTATTTCTTTTTTTTTTTTTAAGATTTTTATTATTTATTTGACAGAGATAGATCACTGGTAAGCAGAGAGGCAGGCAGAGAGAGAGCAGCGGAGGGGAGGAAGATCTGCTCCCCGCCGAGCAGAGAGCCCAATGCGGGGCTCGATCCCAGGTCCCTGAGATCATGACCTGAGCCAAAGGCAGAAGCTTAACCCACTGAGCCACCCAGGCGCCCCTTGCAACAAGTACTCTTTAGTATAAGTATATCCCACACAAATATGCAGGATATACTTCTACAAAAAAAAAATTATTTGTTGTTTATCTGGAAGGCAAATTTAACTGGGTGCTTGGTAGTTTATCTGGCCGTCTTAGCGAAGGAAATGTTAGCTCCTCCAGCTTTTTCTTCCAACCCAGGGAGAAGGCCCCAGAACATACCCAATGACATGCCTTCCCAGAGGCCAGGCACTGTAGGGCATCGCATTCCTTTGAAACACTTCTCCCTCTTATCACATCAGCTACTCCCAAGAGAACCGGTACGCAGGCGTCCCTGTGCCAACATCATGGACAAAGGAAACTTTCATCAAGCTCGAAGGGACTTGGGAAGCTCAGTGAGAGAGCCAGGGCACAAGGCCCTGAGCACGAGGCCAGGCTCTCCATTTTAAAAATGAGGAAGGGTGTCCCTGGACCGTGTCCACCCATTGGACCAATACTGTTCGGGTGCCTCTTCAGAACCATGGATGCGGTTTCCTTTCCATGTTTTGAACCCAAACAGCATGATGATGGGATCAACCACCGTGGCCAGCTCATAGTCCGTAGAGCAGGAGTGCACCCTTGCAGCCACGCTCCACTAACGCAGCACGGGGAGGGCGGGGCCCCAACTCTTCCAAAGGCCCAAAAGCTTAGAATAGAAATGATTTGAAAAAATTTTTAGAACGAACGAGGTAGATTCATTATTCTCATTTCCATGTTCCAGATCTATTAATTCAGCCTCTAAAGTAATCTTTGTCCAGAGTGCATAACTGTATCAAATACTCCTGTTATCAAAGCTTTCTTTCCCTAAAAGGCAAAGATAATATGGACTGGGTATTCTTTTCCTACACATAATTCATTTAAGTCAGAAATGTTCTCAGATGGCTTCTTTTTTCCCCACTCTCCAAGTTTACGTGCGCCATGATCCAGGAAGAGATAAATTACCAGTGGGAGAAGGGGCAAGGCTGCTCCTCCCAGGACGCAAACACCGCGATTTCATTTTCCTGATACTTTTATTTTGCTGCTAATAAAATTGGGTGGTTAAACCTCCATGGTAGGGTATGAATGTAACAGCAGAGTTAAGCTTTAACACCAGCAAAAACTCTATTAAAATGTTGCCCCAGAGACTGTAAATTTGAATTCTGGCGCTGCTGGTCAGGTTGGGCCTGAAAACTAAGGAGAGGAAGTTCCTAAGTCTTGCTGAACAGGCCACACAGAAGGATTTTTTTTTTTTCCTTTAGACTAATTTCCTCACGGAGAAGAAAAATATGAAGAGGTAAGGCCTCCCAATCCCGAGCTGACTTATAAGAAAAGAAACGAGCCATCAAGAAGCAGAGGAAGGGTCTCGGGGCGCACCTGTGCTTGGCCTGGCCGAGGAAGCCCCGACGGACGAGGATGAGGAGGCAAGACCACAAGTCCTTGTGATGCCCTGTGAGGCAGACGGAAACTGCTTCATGGGAAGAGAGCTGCGTCCGGGAAGATGACACAGTCCCAGTTCGGGGGAGAAACAAAGGTCAGTCTGCACAGTCGGGACGCGGGCTGTGATGTGCCTGGTTCTCGGCCCTGGACACACCCCCTCCGTTGGCCGTCCAACCTCGAGGCTCCTCGTCAGCCAAATGCAGGTCATGGTCTCAGGTGACCCAGGAGGGTCACAGCTTCAAAACGTAAACCTTTATTAATGTGCTTAGGGACTCTTCGAGGGGACAAAGAAGCTCACGAAAATGGCGAATGGTTTAAATTCGGTGTTCGCATGGCATTCACTCACTTAATGCTTAAAAACTTCCTTTAAAGTAGACAAGGGATAAGAAGTCCGTTCCTGGCTTTTATCAGCAAGAAGAAGGAGTTTTAAAGCTTTATTTTGTGGGAAAAAAACAATAGCACTTGTAATATCACCACAATGTCAAGAATTATACAAACAAAAAATTTCAAGGAGGCTTGCATTTTATATGGCATAAGCAGAAGCACACAGATAGCAAAACTCTGTTAGAACAGGTGAAAACTCCAGAGAAATTCTGTAACGGACTTGGAACCTCGCAGTCTGTCCGAGAGTAAGACCAAATTAAAAGGCAGGCGATAACTGACAGCCCGGTTTATCAGATACTCCCGGTCCTTGCGTAAAGGCGCCAGCAATACCCGTGTGTGACGGCGCGCTTGCAGAGCGACCGTTCAAGACACATTTTACTAACACAATCAATGAATTTAGCCAAGATGTGTTTAAGAAGAGAGTATTTGAGGATTTAGGAGCAGGTTTTAGAAATGAAATGGAGGATAAGCTAACAAATCTATCAGAAATAAGATCAACAACTTAAAATTTAAACCAATCTTGAGCATATATTTGAACTTGGATATGCGGAAACGGTACACAAGTCCCCACGGTTCAGCGAGGCGGTGGGAGGATCAGCGGCCCTATAGACAGTTAAATTACTCAGGAAGCCAAGGAATTTATCAAACATGAATTTCAAAGTGGATTCTGGCCTCCAGGAAAAAATGGAAGTACCCATTAAGGCACATACAAAATAAATGTTGTCTACAAACTCTTCGACACTGTTTATTTTTGTGGCCACAAATTGGCTAAAGGATTTTAATTTACATAAAGTGGGACAAAGAGCCTTCCGCCTTCGATCGAAGTCATCTGGGTTCAAGTTGGGCAAAACTATTCAGAAATGCTGAAAGTGTAGCGGTTGCCCGGACAGGTACGACACCAAGAAATCATTTTGTTCTGTTTCACATCTCTCAGTGCATCATTTATAAACCAACCCCAATTTGAGGACGTTAAACATTAAGTAGGTTTCCCACACGGAGGACGTTGGTACAAACCCAACATGTATTATGCATGACCATTTTTAACAGCTCGGCCAAAATTTGTCAAAGCAGATGAGCCTGCACGGACTGAACACCAAGTATGCGAGAGTCTTGAGGAATCTGGACAGCATTGAGCTCATAACCTCAATATTTGTTTTATCGATCAAAAGGAATGTTAACTTCATCTACTGTTTGACAGATAATTTATCAAAAACATGTTTTAAATAAGAGAATATTTCATGTCTAAGGGGGCTCGGGAAATCAGTGACTGGCCCTCGGGCCTGAGCCGCCGTGAGGAGAGAAGATGGAGCGTCGTTTGTGAGGCGACGGGGCCCGCCGCAAGGGAAGGAGAGCGGACAGGCCAGCCCGAACGGTGGGCCCAGGTAACGCCCGTGAGCGCCACGTGACCCGCACTTCCTTGCCCAAGAAAACTTGACATGCAAAGGAAGAAGACTCTTCTTTCCGAAGACAACCCTTCTAAGCCCAGATGGGCCGAGCCCTTGGAAATGAACCCCCAAACCTTCACGCGCTTTGGTCTGCTCTCGGAGTAAATCGTGCTGACTTTCTCTTTTGTTCGGCGATTTCGGCGGCAAGTCCTTCCAATGGAACGTGATTGTTTTCCCCTCTAATCCCACAGCCACTGCCTGAGAGCTGAGGGCTGACAAAGCCACACACACCCTGGGCCTCAGCAGTCACACTCCCTGCCGTGCACACGTAAAGGCATCCAGCAGGAGGAAGTCATCTGACCTAACATCGAAATTCGCATCGCCTGCTTCTCCTGGTGACTTGAAGTTCTCCTCATGTGTCCTTAGAAGGTCACCCTCCTACATGCACATGAGTGAGGAGAACAGGTCATCCCTTTGGGTCTCTCGGTCCCCATGCACACGAAAGAATTAGGCGTAGTGTTCTGGAATGTCCCTTCTGACATTCTGAGAGTCCCCGAAATTGTGTGTTTTTAAATGTCCATGCCCATCTACCTCAGGTACATGAATGAACAAAGCGTCATCATCCCCTTTGCAAAGATGAGGAGACTTACCCGTCAGTTCTGCATCTATCATCACGCAAGGCAAAGGACAGTGTTGGTCTCGCTGCCAATGGGCCCATTTGCTTGTGATGTGGGGACCACGCTGCTGTCATTCGTTATCAGCCCTGCTATCACACACCAGAGTTTGGAAGCCCTCTGTGCTCTCCCTGCCTGCAAGAGTTGCCTATGAATCCCCGTCTGGGCTGCCCGGAACTGGCAAGAGTACGGGCACTTTGCCCGGGATGGACAGCAACCTGGAAACACACTGCAATCCTCCGGTGGTCAGAGCGACCACCTCCACGGCCAGTGCAAATGGGTTGAAGCCACCAAACATCTAGACTGTATTTGCCCCAGGCACAGTCTTTGGGCCTACCCCACGACAGCCAGCCTGACCCAGGACCCGGCCACGCTGTACAAATCTACCTTTTGTCAACAGGGTCTCAAGCAGAAGCTGAAGCTTTGGGTCCCCTCGTGATCTGTGTTGGGGAAGTGACAGCAAGACCTCTTGGCCCTTTGCCCCAGTGAGAGGCTGGGAAGTAGTCTCATCCGTAGCTTTCCAGCCTCACCCTACACTCACGGGATGCTTAGGAGACCCCCAGAGACCACATTCTCTGTCCCCTGCCACCAGCAGGACCAAAAGGTGTCACGCACTCTGGTCTGGCTTCTCCTTCCAGCTCTCTGTTGACCCTGCGCCGAGAAAGCAAAAAACGAGGCCATCCTGTGTCCGGACCCCAGCGTGAGTGGGCAGCTCACTCACAGTTCTCCACGAACACGCCTGCATGAGTCTTCTCGGGCTGTCATACCCGAGTGTATACTCAAGGTTGGCTCTCCTGAGGCCTCCCTCCTTGGGCACGTAGACGGCCACCTTCTCTGTGTCCTCACACGGTCTTCCCACAGTGCGCCTCTGTGCCCCGCATGTCCTCTTCTCCTAAGGACTCCAGGCACACGGGATTAGTCATGCAAGGTTAGGGTCCCTCCGTATGATGTCATTTTACCCTATCACCTCTTTAAAGGCTCTATACCCAAAGTGCGGTCACATTCTGAGACCCTTCAACATATAAACTTGGGCGGCGGGGAGAGTCAGTCCATAACACGCACAGGCCTGGGCTTCTGCCCCCCTCCTGGAAGCTTGCTTATGCTGCAAAGAGTTCATTACCAAACTGGGCCGCTCTCCCCTGGAAATAACATCTGCCCAGAAATGACAAGTGCTAAGGCAGCAGCTGCAAGAGAAATCCGAGAGAATTCTAATTAAACCACACGACCAGACAACCCGGGGTGGCAGCGCTCCCAGCACAAAGCCCGCTCACATGCCTCGAGTCTTTGATCTTCCAACCCACTCCGCGAGGGAGGCTGGGGAGGTATTAATCAATGAACACAGATTAATTTATGACATGACGAGATGCAGAGAAAGTTGCCCAAGGTCACACAGCTAATTACGGCCCAAGTCTTGCGACGCCAAGAACATACTCCTTCCACTACCCCTCGTGGTCCCCTGTGCAATGCAGGGACGCCCTGGAATACGATTTCACAGCACTTCCTTCAAGTTCAAATGAGTTTATCATCTTGCATAAGCTATGACCCCAACCTTCCCACAAGAAGATCGTATCACAATAAAAAACACACACGGTGCAGGTGGGTAACATGATTTATTAAAATTTTCTCAATTTCATGTATAGGAAGTTCCTCCACACAGGAAAATTTTCTAAATATTGAAAACATATGTACATAGGACAAAGCTCCGAGAAGGAAGGGAGAAAAAAAAAAAGGAAGGTTTTATTATAATACATCACACATAATAAATGTTTTTTTAACAAAGTCTGTATGAACTTTCCACATTAATCAAAAGTGAACGCTGCATGATTCTGTATAATTAACCAGGAAGTCATATTACAAGTGATAAATATCATAGACAATAAAGTGAAGCAGACGAATGCTGACCTTAAGTGCTCATTCATGATGCAGGGTTTTTTGATGGTCCACAATGCAATTATTACTTAGTTAATTGAAGGGTCAAGTTTCCCAAAGATTAATAATTAGACTTACAGTGGCCTGCTCATCAGAGGCTTAATAAATGCTAAAACAGGCCCCTTTAGGCTGCCGTCATATTTGAAGCAGAACCTTTGATTTCCCGCTGTCCTTGCAAAGCTGGGGACTTGAGAGATGCCATGCTGAGGGCGAGCCCCTTCCCTAGAAAAAGATGTGCTGAGGACCCATGCCAAAGCCTTGAACCTTGAATTTGGGAATGTGGGACTATCTCAACGCCATTCCAAGGGGGCAGTGGGACAGACGATCAGACTCCACCAGGCCTTGCCGGAGTCTGGGACCTCCAGATGAGCTCTGGCCCCAGCCATGGTGACTTTGAGACAACTGAGAAAGATTCTAATGGCACCTAAAGAAAATGACTTTGTGTGTTTACAAGTTATGGGAAAGGTGTGACAAAATACATACTTGCAAGTCAGAATATTCACTCTCTTTCTCTGTACCTTTTTTGGCCAACAAGCTCATTCATGAGCCAAACAAATTGAGAATGTCCTACGTCTTGGGCAGCTCCCCCGTCCTCACCAGGGCGATGGAAACCCTCCATGAGTAGGACCCAGCGGCCTTTGCACCACTCAGGCATGCGACACGCCCCGTGAGCCTGCGCCTTCCAGCCTCTGAGCCGGGGCCGCTGAGCTCTCCGCGCGCACACCACTCCCTCTTCCTCTCCGGCCTCCTGGACCCGCATCCATCCTTCAAAATTCAGCTGAACTACGACCCCGTCCAAAACACCTTCCCACTGAATCTCAAAATGCGAGTAGCCTCTTCTGTACCCAGCAGCACGTGACTTGCTTCTCCCTTATGGCAGTTACTTCGGAGGGTAGAGCCGGGCCTCGTCTTCCTTCTATATCCCTGGACACGGGGAGCTCCTTGTGGACCGGGCCAGGGGACCCCGGCTCCGTCTTCCACGGGCTCAGTCGGGCGTCCTGCTTGCGGTGGAATCGGAGGAGTGGACGACGCAGAGGGATGGAGCAGGACCCCTTCCAGAATCGCAGCGCGCCAAGTTCAGTGAAGCGCGGATGAGTGGGACCCCTGGGTCCATGATGGACCCGAGTGGCTGGGGGCAGAGGGCGCCAGAGCCCTGCCACGGATGGGCTCCCCAGGGAACCCCAGGAAGAGCAGAAGACGCCCAGTTTTTTTGATGAGTCAAAGGTAGCCGGGGACTTTGGGAGGCGCGAAATTCAAACACATCAATGCCCAAGGGTAGGCGACTGGTTTCATGATTACTGCCCTTCCACCAGCAAGAGGCTGCAGATCCCCACACCAGCAGGTATAAAACCGCGTGTGTTTGGGACAACATCTGTATGAGGAAACAGTAACCGGAGCACAGACCCACGCACACAGTGCTAAGAGCGGCCGGGAACAGGGCCCGGGGGTGCAGCTGACATTTTCTGGTGAACCCTTTCTGCTTGTCTGTACCTTCAAGGCTTCTCAAGTGACTCTACAACGTGTGGAGGGGAGAGAGGCGTGGGCGATTCACCCTCGGCTCTGTGAGGCCACAGCGAACTCTGAAAAAATGTGCGGAACCGTCATGCGTCCCGAGCCGAGGCCCGTGCGGCAGCTGAGGACAGAGCACAGGCCGGGCTGCAGCTCTCTGGGGCCCCTGGACAATTTGCAGCAGCCCCTCCCGGTGCCAGTGAAATACAGAGCTGCTTCAGAAAAGCCAGAGCCAAGCGCAGGAGTCCAGACGCCCTGCTCCTGCTTCTCCCCTGCGGCCCCACTCCCCTTGCCCAGAGCCCATCCCAAGCCGGAGGCCTCGTGCTAGTACCCTGGACCGTCCCCCCACTGTCACCTGCGTCCCCCTGCCCACCTTCTCTCCAGGACACCCTCCCACAATCCTCCTGCCAGGGGCGAGCGCACGCCCAAGACCACGGGCCCTGGAGTGCTCGCTCATTTCACACTTCCTTCCCCTGCTCTTAAGACCTTAATGTCTCTGTCGTGGCACGTCGGAAGCAGTGACCCAGAGGTGAAAATTCCCTGTCCCGTGATCAATCCCTTGGGCCAGCCGGTCAACCTTTATTTACGGTTCCTATAAAAAGAACTTGCTGTGAATTTTCACTCTGCCCCTCCTATGTCCGCGAATGAGGCTTGTTTCATAAGCACTTATCTCTACTTTCGGGGGGCCAGCGACTTCTGAGCCCGTGCGAAAAGTCAGCCGCACTTTGCAGAAGGCTCCCCAGGCAGAAGGGGTCCAGGGGATCTGCAGGGTGCAGGCTCGGACCCCTCCTTGGTGGCACTGAGTGTGCCTCTCCCGTGCCTATCAGGAGCATCGGATTTCAAGCCGAAAGCTACGGCATCCCGGCAGGCGCCGTATTTCATGTCTTGTTTTTCCTTCCTTTACTCGCCTTTCAGTGTAAACAGTCCATGTTGTTCTAAGAGGTCAGTTTTTTGCGCGCCGGAGCACCACGGAACTATTCAGGTTTAAAATGACACTACTGTTTAAGACCTACCGATTCTCAGAACACATGATTTACTGTTTGTGGCTTTCCATGAGACCCATTTCATACCTTCAAGAAGGACTCGTCAACGTGTTAAATAAACATGAAGCCCGTGTCTTGTTTTCTTTCCAAAAGTGCAAACACTGTGTTACTCTAATGATTAAATACCGCTCGACACACAACCATTTCACAGTTGCCTCTTCCCGTGGCTTCACTTTATGTATTAATTATTTTGTGTTCAGACAAAGGCTTTAATTAGGAGTCATAAAGGGTTTCTGAAGAGTGAGTAAGTAGTTTCACATCCGCATTAAACCGATAATAAACAGACATTTTCTACAACAAGGAGCTGTCCGAGCACCAGCCTCAACCAAGCCTGAATCTATTAACCACTAACTAAACTCAGCCTCATAAAACATTGTTTGGGGATGTTACATGACAGTAAAAATGATTCAGATTGCCTTTATGTCCTTAAAGAGGAAATAAATTAATTGAAGTTTGGTGGATATTAAAGGCTGAAACTTGCCTGTGAATGTGAAAAATTCAAACCAATATTATCTCAGGCTCCTAACAGTGATTATTAAAAATTGTTTGATTCTTTGGAATGACAGTACAAAAGCAACAAAAATATCAATGTAATGGCTTTTTAAGGACAAGAGGCAAATATACGTGTGCTTGATTGCAACAGAGCCGGACAAAAAGGAAAGAGAGGTCCGTTCTGCCCATTAAGCTGAAACTCCGGCCTGTGTTCCCAGAACACACCACGTCATCAACAACGTCCCTCCGAGGGAGACTCCGAGAAGCGAGGCATCACGCCTTCCTTGGCTGCCTGTGTTCGGGAGGCTCGATGTCCACGCTTGGAGCAGCCCCTCTCCTCCAGGTGCTTCCACGAGACCGAGTCGGGCACCCTCGCTGCCCGTCAGCCGCGCGTGAGCAGAGGACCCCCGGGTGAATGTGCACGTACCTCCATTTCCAGCTTTGTTCCTCGAAATCGGCTCGAGCCTGGCGCCACCCAGTTCACCAGTGTGGGTCAGGTGCCGTGGCTGGCGCCCGGAGTTCGCAGAACCCAGCCCAGTCCCTTCAGGGGGTGCCTCGTCAGGATCTTCGGGGTCAGGGGAGGCAGCTTGTCTCCTATTTAACCTTCAGGGGCCTGCTCACCTGGGGATCACTGGCCCTGGGAGACGGCCCACCCTCCAGGGCAATTTGAGTCCCTCCCACCTCCCAAAGCTCCTGCGTCTCCCCCGCCCTGTCCCACAGACCCCCTGACCTGCCCACCCCCCACCACACGGCTGCTCACACTGTCCAGCAAAACCGTCACCCAGAGGTCTTGCCTTACCGACCTGCACTTGGCATAGAAAAATGCTTGTAAAATGAGGGGTGCCCTGCGGGGGGAGGCTGTCCCAGTGGGTCAAGCATCTACCCTCAGCTCAGGTCCTGATCCAAGGCTCCTGGGACTGAGCCCCATGCCCGGGCCCCTGCCCGGCGGGAGTCTCCCTGCCCCCCTGCCTGCCGCTCCTCCTGCTTGCACTCTCTCTCACATAAATACAATCTTCTAAAGAAAATCTATAAAATGAAAGGAACTGGATTTCCTTCAGCCTCTGGCGTCAGTTTGGTGATGTTCTGACGGCACGCAGAGCAGGGAAGGGGACCACTACCTGCCTTTACCACAGACGTGGCCCCTGTCGGCAGCCCCCACTGCCACACACGCCTGGTCCTGGGCTTGCTTCCTCACGGACAGTTCCCTCTCCGTGAGCGTGTCGGTCCCTGCCACACTGGGGCCACAACTGGGCGAGGGCAAACAACGGAGCTCCTCGGGGCAGTCATGGGCCAGCTGGCCACCCAAGTGACTGGCTCTGGCCTGAGCCTCCGGCCATTCCAGACTCCAAGTCAGGGGGACACAACGACCCCCCCCGCCAGTCCGCACTGTGGCACGCAGGCCATGAAGGAGATCGGGTCAGCCCCTAGAGGGGCGGCGGGTCCCCAGGGACGCTGGCAGCTAGGACAGAGGGCACAGCCTCCGTCTCCTTGCTGCGGGGCCACCCTGAGTCTCTTGTACCTAGAGCAGCCTACCCATCTCGCCATTGTCCTCAGTCTCATCTGGAACGAGAACTGCGTTGAAGGACGTTGTCTCTGCGGCAGAAATCCCAGAAGTCGTGTAAGGATGGCAGAACCAGCCAAGAGAGGCAGGGGTAGGACAGCGCTTGACTTTGGAATCCTCCTAAGCCCCCTTTGGCCTTAAAGATGTGGCCACAGCCAAGTCTGAGGGAGGTGCCCAGACGGGCCCGTCCCACACATCTCCTCTCTGGCGACGGCATGACCCCCTCTGCCGCACCGTGCAATTCTGGCGCCAGAGCCCACGGTGCCATGGTGTTCCCTTCTTCTCTCATCCCCAGCCACCCATCCTCTCCAAGCCCAAAGCTCCTGCTGCTTCAACCCCAAGTCTCCCGGGACATCAGGCTTCAGCCCGAGAGAAAGGGGCATCTGCCCCCAGAAGGACTCTGACGGGGGAGGCTGCCCCGGCTGAGCACAGAGGCCCCGAGGCCTGGGACCCCCCACACTCAAGGTCACAGACAGGACATGTCTCCACATGCCCATGTCATTCAGTTAAACCTAAGTCACCAGGGATGTGATCGAGAGATGGATTGATGGCCGGATGTGGTCCTGCCGTCAGTAAGGAGCTCTGGGCTCTTCCGAGATCACAGGAGCTGGTTCTGCCGTCAGTAAGGAGCTCTGGGCTCTTCTGAGATCACAGGAGCTGCCCCTGGGGAAGACTTTCCAAGGAGCCGATGAAGACGTTACTCTCGTCAGGTGAGCAGAGCTGGCTGTTGTTAGGGACTGAACCCTGAATGTCACCTAAATACACACCTTCGGCCATCAGCAAAGGCAAGCTTTGTGGGAGAAAGAGCTCAGGAAGGGACCCACAGAGCGGGGGCATCTGAGACAAGCTGTCTAGCCTCAGCTTCACTGTCCATAAAAAGCAAATGATCCTGCCTATGAGGGACCCCAGTGAGGAGTACGTGAGATTCTCCCCAAAGAGCCTGAATCAACTAATGTTTGTCTCCTTGAATGCACAGGGCAGGTTGTCCCCCGCTCACCGTTTAAGCCCGTAAAGGACACTGTTGGGTGTACTTCTCTGACCCTCTACCCCATCTGTGTAAATACCACCCACAGAAGTGATCTCATAAGTGCACCCGCATAGTGTGCCTAGATGCCCATGGCAGCGGCTTTGTGCACATGAGACGAGAAATAACGCGAGCGCCCATCAGGAGGGCCTGACGGGGAGGAAATCCCTCCTGCGTGTGCTGGGCCCTCGGTGCAGCCGGGAGAGGTACGGGCTCACCCGGGATAATGTCCAAGTGCGAGGGAAGCAAGCTTGCAAAGCTGTCCGTACACAAGGTCCTATTTGTTCAGTAAGACAAAACGAGACAGACAGACAGACACAATGATGGAGGGAGAAGCACACATTTACACACATACGTGCACAGATAAGCTTACCTCTCATTTTACACACCTTTCTTGGTGTATATAAGACACAACAGAGCCAAAAGCGAATTTTCTTATACTCAGAGCAAAGACCTTTGCACCTGTCCTCATCAAACAGAGAGACAAAAGGTTCAATGGAAGAAAGAAAGTTTGTGGTGACAAACCCAGGAGGGAGACAAAGGAAGAGAGAAAGAGAGAGGAGGAGAAAGGAACCAGGGGAGAGAAAGAGAGAAAAGGAAGAATGAGGGGACCACAGACAAAACAACCAGGTCAGGGTACGGCTGTGTTCACGTAGACATTGAAGACAAGGTTAATCATACGTCACTATCTTCTTTGTGTCCGTGAGATGTTCAGGCTGTGGCTGGACCCCAACGACATCTAGCACACATGAATACAAAAGAGCCAAGCATGACGCAGGCTTAATTAAGAACTCAGAGTGAAGATCCAAAAAAAAAGTATAACACAACGGTGAATATATTCAGAAAATGTCAGCTGCCAAATGTTTGCGCTTCAAATTTCATCTCCAGTTGGGTGAAAATGCCCATGGATCCCAGGACGCTGGAATAAAACTCCATGTGGTTCCATTTTTATGGGTGAATCTGAAACCAGGTGGTTCTGGAAAGAGAGTTCCCACAGCCCTTGCCCTCCTGCGGTTTCTCCGGATGCTTAGAATGTTTTTTCCTAAAATGAAATTACAAACATGAATCTCTTCTATGCAAGCAAACTTTCATACCAACTATGCCAAATTACAGGCTTGTCATTTTCCCTTTGTAAGCCCCAATTTTTAGCCATAAAAAATGTGCTTATGATACAACATTTTGAGCTCAAAAGAATCAATTGTGAGGGTTTGGGAAGGGAAGGGAGATGGGGCTTGCAAATGTCTTCTTAACTTCCTTAAGGGAAAAACCGTCCTACACAAAAAAAATCATTGCTAGTTTTGATCATAATTCAGTGACTCTCTAGCAAATTATTTCTAAATCTTAAAAAAAGTTAAGTCACAAGGTAATCTTTTCTAAAATTCTTAGTAGAGGGTCTCCTGAAAATGAGGAGGGAAAGAATAAGTTCATGAGGAGGGAAGCAAGGTTCTATAAGAAAGGACAAGCGAGACAGGTGTGAGATAATCTCACGTTGTTCGGGAAAGAGCATACGCGAGTATTGATAAGTCTAGGCCCCCCGCTAGGTGGGCCCCCGGACCTGTTCTCCAATATGTGGGCACAGTGCTATTGGGTAAACAACAGGCTTTGAAACCAAACCTGGAATTGTCTGTCATTAAGAGCACTGAGCCCTATTCTTAACATTATTTCATGGAGGTTCCTCCATGTGGTTTAATACAGCGATACCTTTTTCTAACTTTGACACATTTGAAGATAGAAGATCTACAGGGAAATGTAGAATCAAGAGCCATAAGACACTGGGTTACAGTTCATGAGAATTTGCAATTTAAGTGTATGATGACTGAAAAGGAGATGTAGATGCATCAGGAAATGTATCTTCCAGCTGGTGCCTCTACACGTAGGTTAATTAAGTCACCAACGTTCTGGAGAGGAAAGTGTAGAACACCGTGATCAAGTGAACTCTTCTCCAGGGTTACACAATTTATAACCCACACCATTCTCGGAGGCGGAGCAGCTCCCTCTGCCAGGCTTTCCCAGAGCTGGCTCCGAGGCACTGAGCTCGCCCTGCGGAGGAGGCGGGAGACAGCAGGGCGATGCCGCCCCTCCCTGCCCGCCGACAGCCGGCCTCAGCCCTCTGGGCAGGCAGGGACCGGGAGTGTATCCAGAAAGCCCAGAGAACAGCCAGCGCAAAGCATGCATCTCCCAAAAGCAGGCAAGGACACAGGGGCACGGCAGAGAGATGCCCCCAACTTTCATCCAGGGCCCACCTGCCCGGTTAATATGCCAGAATCTGGAGTCTAAATCCAATACACACAGCCTGGGGCCTAGGCTACCCTAAGAGCTTCTGTTTTACATTAAACCACATAATTCCGCATTGGTCTTCATCATAATGAAGGTGAAATTGCATTCATTGAGCACTGAATTGCGTTCAGTGCTCGCCTCTGACCTTGAGTGAGGGAGCGAGGGAGCGAGCGGCCCAAACGGCCCAAACCACGCCCCCAAGATGCAGCCTTTACAACACTCCTCAGGTAATCTGCCCCAGTTCCCGCTCTCAAGGGATCTTAGTGACCCCCCCATAAGCTAGGGACAACAGAAGCAGAGAGCCCTCCGAAGTCCTCACATCCTAAAAGGGGGAGTGGGGGTGAAATGTAAAACAGTCCAGACTGGGCAACCCTCCGTGGAGACCAGGAAGACAGTGGGTCTGATGTAATCGGCTCGGGTGTCCACAGCAGGTGAGAAAAGGAATCTGTGGGTCCAGGGAGCGGCCGCCCCGGATACCCCTCGACGCCCCAGGAGACAGCTTCTGCTTCTTACAATCAAGGGCATCTTGAAACAGGTGCCCAGAACAAAACCTTTAGTTCACAGCTGACAACAACCAAACAAGGGAAGCAGGCTTGTGCGAGACCCCACACCGGCCTGTCCACTACCCGGGCCCTGACCCCAGTCCCAGCTCCCCGTCCAGCTCTCCTGTGACACACACAGTCCTTGCCCCGTGCCCACCTCCTCCACAGTCGGACAGAGACACCATCTTCCTTTCCGGCTTGAGCAAACCCTGGCCTAGCGGAGGCCCCGGCTTACAGGCGCCTCCGCCACAGCAACCCCACGCACAGTAAAGGACACGTCCCGGACCACCCCAGAGCTGTGTCTTCTCTGAGGAGATAAGGTGTGCGGGGCTCCGGGCGCGAGGCACGTGGGGATGGAGAGTCCGCGGGAGCAGGACAGGCGTCAGCCCAACACACCGACGGCCATATCCACCGTTCATGGGGGAAATGTCCCACCTGGTTTGCCTGGCAACGAGACACCCTTTCTCGGGCCACACCGGAGCTGCTGGTGCCCGGACCCCGCCACGCGCAGCAGGACGGCAGGACACCCGCGGTGGCGCAGCACAGCAGGGGCTGGAGACGCGCTGGTCCCGGCGTGAAGCGCCGTCAGGCGAGAAGGTTCACATCGGGAAACCCGGAGGCCCCGCGCAGGCGGATGGGTTTGTGCAAACAGAGGCACATCCACACTTTTTTCCAAAAGTCACACCTAGAAGGGAATACAGATTAGCACGGATGACCACCAGGAATGCAGAAAACTGAGATGCGAAAATTGGATTTTTTTCATACAGAAAAGACGACCTGGACGCGAAACTCCAGAGACGAAGCTGAACAAACAAAGCCGACGCTGGGCCAGTGCATTGGGCCCACGGCTGCCGCTGCCGCCGCGGAGCACCCACGGGGCTGGCGTCGGTGCTCCGGGGGGCCGGCTGGCACGGCGGGGCGGGCGCCACCAGCACTGCAGCGACACGGCGTGGAGCAGGGCCGGGAGGCGGTGCGGGCGGCGGCGGCAGCGCGGGAAGGGTCTGCACGCGGAGCACCGGCCGAGAGGGACCGCGGAGCTTCATCAGCAACAGGATCATACCCCAAGTCCCTGCAACGGAAGAGGGGGCCGGGCGGAGGGGTAACCCCCACCTCCCCCTCCACTCCCGAAAAAGAGGCTAACAGGAGTTGGAGACCCAGCCTCGCGGCTCGCTGGCTCTGTGACTGTGTCGGGAACATGCGAGTGTCCGAGCAGAGCGGAGTCCCGGTCTTCACGCAGCTCCGAGACGCTGCGCACAGGCAAAGACAAAGCATCAGAGGAAGGGCGCAGGGGAAGACAGAGAATATGAAAGCAACCACAGAAACACTCGTCCTCTCCTCAAAAGGCGCCCGTACACCAACACTCCACAAACACGCGAAACAAAGCTCGAAGAAAGACACAAATTAAAAAAAAGGGGGGGGGGCGGGTAAAAAAGACAACAGTGTGAATTCATTTGAGATGTAGCTAGGTTTATAGGAAAGCCTACCACAAACTTTAATATAACCATGTTTAAAATTTTTAAAAGATAATTAAAACATCAATATTTCCATAAATGATTTTAAATTATGAACAAAAAGTAAATAAGAATAGATGCATATGAAAGAGTTATAACATCTTAGAAATGTAATATATAGTCACTAAAAATATTTTTTTAATTTTTAATTTTTTTATTTTTTTATTTCTTTTCAGCATAACAGTATTTATTGTTTATGCACCACACCCAGTGCTCCATGCAATCCGTGCCTTCCCTAATACCCACCACCTTGTTCCCCCAACCTCCCACCCCTACCCCCTCACGACCCTCAAGTTGTTTTTCAGAGTCCATAGTCTCTCATGGTTCACCTCCCCTTCCAGTTTCCCTCTCCTCTCCATCTCCCCATGTCCTCCATGTTATTTGTTATGCTCCACAAATAAGTGAAACCATATGATACTTGACTCTCTCTGCTTGACTTAGACAGTCTCTTCAATAAATAGTGCTGGGAAACCTGAACAGCTATATGTAGAAGAATGAAACTCAACCATTCTCTTACACCATACACAAAGATAAACTTGAAATGGATAAAAGACCTCAACGTGAGACAGGAATCCATCAGAATCCTAGAGGAGAACATAGGCAGTAACCTCTTCGATATCAGCCACAGCAACTTCTTTCAAGATATGTCTCCAAAGGCAAAGGAAACAAAAGTGAAAATGAACTTTTGGGACTTCATCAAGATCAAAAGCTTCTCCACAGCAAAGGAAACAGTCAACAAAACAAAGAGGCAACCCACGGAATGGGAGAAGATATTTGCAAATGACAGTATAGACAAAAGGCTGATATCCAGGATCTATAAAGAACTCCTCAAACTCAACACACACAAAACAGACAATCATATCAAAAAATGGGCAGAAGATATGAACAGACACTTCTCCAATGAAGACATACAAATGGCTATGAGACACATGAAAAAATGTTCATCATCACTAGCCATCAGGGAGATTCAAATTAAAACCACATTGAGATATCACCTTACACCAGTTAGAATGGCCAAAATTAGCAAGACAGGAAATAACGTGTGTTGGAGGGGATGTGGAGAAAGGGGAACCCTCTTCCACTGTTGGTGGGAATGCAAGTTGGTGCAACCACTTTGGAGAACAGTGTGGAGATTCCTCAAGAAATTAAAAATAGAGCTTCCCTATGACCCTGCGATTGCACTACTGGGTATTTACCCCAAAGATACAGATGTAGTGAAAAGAAGGGCCATCTGTACCCCCATTTTTATAGCAGCAATGGCCATGGTTGCCAAACTGTGGAAAGAACCAAGATGCCGTTCAACAGATGAATGGATAAGGAAGATGTGGTCCATAGACACTATGGAGTATGATGCCTCCATCAGAAAGGATGAATTCCCAACTTCTCTAGCAACATGGACGGGACTGGAAGAGATTATGCTGAGTGAAATAAATATGTTTTAAATGCATATGATGGAATAAATTCTAATACGAGTGCAGTCCAGAGCAAAGAGTGAAATGGAAGATGGAACTGAACAACACACCAAGTGCAAAGTGTGCCACTGAGTTTTTTTTAATGTGTGAAAAACTTATTGAAGGCAAGAAGATTTCATAGAGATCATTTTTCATGTATAAGGTTATCAAACCTCTCTGATGTTCACCTAAAACTAATAGGCTATTGTATATCAACTATATTTCATAGTAATATTTTTAAAAGAGGCAGCAATAATAGATTGAGAGACTCCAAGGTTTATCAAATTGGAGTTCTTTAAGCTGAGAATAGGATCAAAGTGATATTTGAGAACTGAAAATAAATAATTGCTGAGAATTTTAGAGAACTGGAGAAAGACATAGTCTTTAGATTGCAAGAGTGACCCAGCAGAATAAATAAAAAATCTATGCCTGTGTAACATAATCATATGCAGAACATTGAAAATAAAGAAATAACCTCAAAAGCTTCTAGGGAAAAAAAAGCAAAATGATAATTACAATGGCAATTCATTTCCCATCAGGAACATGAGATTCCAGAAGGAAATGAAGTAATACTTTTAAAGTGATGGGAAAAAATTAAAAAATAAATAACATTACCAAGGACTTCAAACCAGTTGAACTAGCAATCAAGAGTGAAAGCAATCAACAACCGAAACACGATTATATGATTAAAATAGGCAAAATTCCTTAAGAGACATTTCTCCAAAAAAAGATATATAAGTGGCTAATAAACAAAAAGATGCTCAACATCACTAATCACTCAGGAAACATGAATCACCATCACCATGAGATACTTCTTTACACTCATTAAGATGGCTATTACTAACAAAAACAAAAAGGGGGCTGTGGGAATGTGGAGAAATCAGAACTCTTAAGCATTGCTGGTGGGAATCTAAAATGATAAGAGTCGTGATGGAAAACAGTGTGGTGGTTCCTCAAAAGACAAACACAGAGTTAGCGTAAGACCCAGCAATTGCACTTCTGGGTAAATAGCCAAAAGAAGCAAAAGCTGACACCTGAACAGCTATATTCACCCCATGTTCAAAGCAACATTGCTCACGATAGCCAAAAGTTAGAAGCAACTCACATGTCCATTGTTTAATGAATGGACAAACAAAATGTGGTATATGTCCGTGACGGAGAATTATTTAGCTCTAAAAAGGACTGAAATTCCAACAGAGGCTAAACCAGGGAGGACTGTGAAGACATTGTGGGTAAGTGGAATAAGCCAGACACAAAAGGAGAAATACTGTATGATTCCAGTTATACAGGGTCCCTAGAGTCATCAAATTCATGGAGACAGAAAGTGGAATAGTCACTATCAGGGGCTTGGTGGGGGAAAAGAGAGTTACTGTTTACTGGGAGCAGAGTTTTAGTTTGGGAAGAGGAAGACGTTGACGGTTATAGCTGCACAATAATATGAATGTAAATATGCCACAGAACTGGGTGCCTAAAATAGTAAATTTTATGTCATGTATTTTCCTCACAATTAAAAAGTGCAACCATAAAAAAGTAGTGAAGCAAGGGCACCTGGGTGGCTCAGTCAGTTGAGTGCTTGACTCTTGATCTGGGCTCAGGTTATGATCTCAGGATCATGGCATCAAGTGCTCCACCATGGGGCTCTGTGCTTAGTGGGGAGCCTGTTTGTTGAGATTCTCTCTTTCTCCCTCTCCTTCTGCCCCTCCCCCTGCCCTCCTCTCTCTCTCTCTCTCTATAATAAGTAAGTAAATCTTAAAAAAAAATAGGCAAAGCAAAATAAAGATGTTTTCCTGTACAAAAAGATTTAAAGAATTTATAACCTACAAATCCCAGTGAAAGATCTATGGCAGTATGTATTGAGGGGGAAGAAAGGAAATGCAAAAGGAACTGGTGAGAAATGAAAAGAAAAATGAACACTGCACTACTTTTAACTATTAATTTAGAAAAAAGCTTTTTGTGTTAACCAGTCATCCAACAAACCCCAGCAACAATGCACAGGGTGGAAACACAGAACCATATACCAAGCCCTTATTGTAGAGATAGAAATACTGAACAACTCTAGCCTTTCTTTAGAACATTTTTACTTAAGTATCTTAAAATTTTAAAGGTAATTACCAAAAGAATGGAAATATAATCTGTGGCTTCCAAAGTAGCAAAAGAGGAAGGAATTACATAAAACAATCAATTTTCAAAGTAATAGAAAAGATAAAAAGAAGGCAAAGAAATTGGGGGAGGGAGAAAGAAGAAACAACAAGAGAAGGAGCAGGAGGAAGAGGAGAGGGGGAGGGGGAGGAGAGGGGGAGGAGAGAGGGAGGGGGAGGGGGAGGAGGAGGAGGAGGGGGAGGAAATGGGGAGGGAGAACAAATAGGAAGAAATTGACATTTACAAAAAATAAAATAAAATGGTAGATATAAGACTAACCGTGTCTATTAATCACAATATATATTAGTTGATTAAATTTACCTATTAAAAGAACATGTGATCTGACTAGACTTTTTAAGAAATCTAGGTATATGTGTCTTATAAGGAATACATGAGGCAAATCCACACAGATAACTGAAAATAAAGAAAAAAGGGAGGTGTGCTCTATTAACATAAAGTGAAATCTGATTTAAGCCAAAACGTTGTAACTACTATAAAAAGTGACACTGTGTCATAGGAAA
Organism: Mustela putorius furo; assembly: GCF_011764305.1. NCBI lineage: Eukaryota > Metazoa > Chordata > Mammalia > Carnivora > Mustelidae > Mustela > Mustela putorius. The sequence continues at coordinate 45,611 of NW_025422371.1, read as the reverse complement.
AAATTTCATCGGGAAGGTCATCGGGAAGGTATCAACAAATATAAACTGTGTACACTTCTAAAAACATATTCCAAAATGTAACATTAAGCCTAAACTGGCAACACTATAAGGATAAATTAACAAATCCATAATGACAATATTTATAAACTATAAACTACAAATAGAAAGGAAGTTCCTTAACCTGACAAAGGACTCTTATTCAACACCTACTCAACACATCACACAAGCATCACATGAGACTTTAAAAGATCTCCTTGAAACAAGGATAAGACAAGGACGCCTATTATTGACTACTTATATTTAATATTGTTCAAGAGGTTCCAGACAATGTGATAAGAAAAGAAAAATAAATTAATGTTTTAGAAATAACAAAGGAAGTGATGACATGATCATCCATTTCTAGTACAAGAAAATCTATTGATAAATATTAGGAATAGTGAGAGTTCAGCAGTTACTAAATACCAAGTTGCGGAGGCACAGTGACGGCCCCAAACATGTCTACATTGAATTCCCAGAATCAGTGAATGTATTACCTTACATTTGCATATATGATGAAGGTATGACCCTGGAGATGAAGAAACCGTCCTGGATTATCCAGGGTGAGCCCAGTCTGATCCCCTAAGTCCTTAGAAGGGGAGCCATACCAATGGGAGGAGAATCTGAGAGATGCAATATTGGTGGCTTTGAAGATGGGCCAAGGAATATAGGTGACCTCCAAAAAGTGGAAAAAGACAAGGAACCAGATTCTCCCCAGAGCTTCCAGAAAGGAACACATCCCAACTACATCTTCACTCTAGCCCAGTGAGAATTCTGACCTAGAAAAAGGCACAATAATAAGCTTGTGCTGTTTCAAGCCACTAAGTCTATAATGCTTTTTTATGGCAGTAATAGGTATCTACACACAAACAAAAGTCAATAATACATCCATCACCAAACATCCTAGTGTACACTAGAGATGTTAAAGTTCTCTTTCAGAATAACAATAAAACATGAAGAGTCCTTAGATAGAAATGTAAAATAGACCTGTATGAAAACAGTATGAAATACCATCAAAGGATATAAAAACAAGACCTAAATAAAGGAGAAGACTTATCCCAGACATGGATTAGATCACCTTTTGTCATAAATATGTAAACTCTGCAGAAATTAATTTATAAAGTCGATTAATCACAACTATAATGCCAACAGGATCTTCCGTGGAACATTACAAGCTTATCTTAAAATTCACCAATGAAAGAGCAAAGGGTCAAGGATGGTCTCAAGAAAGCCGAGGAGAGAAGCAACGGGAGACTTGCTTCTCAGCTCTCAGGGCTCTTCTTAAATTCCATTAGACAACACAGCAAGTCCTTGCCAGAGGGACAGAGAGAAGACCAACGGAAGAGAACGGAAGTAAGGAAATAACACTTAGGGTATTTTTCCATTTATATAAAGTTGAAAGAAAGGCGAAGCTCAGGAGTGTACTGTGTAAGGATATATGTCCATGTGCAGAACAACGAAGGAAACTGAGTGAGCAATTATCATGAATGTCTGCAGAGAGGAGGGCGGGGGTGTGATCCAGGAGTGGCCACAGAAAAACATTCTGAGACACTGGAAATGTGGTGCCATAGGACGGCCGACAGTTTGTTACTTTGTTTTGTGTGTGTTTTTATTACAATCCTTTTTTTTAAAGATTTTATTTATTTATTTGACAGACAGATCACAAGTAGGCAGAGAGAGAGAGAGAGAGAGAGGAGGAGGGAGCAGGCTCCCCGCTGAGCAGAGAGCCCGATGCGGGGCTCGATCCCAGGAACCTGGGATCACCACCCGAGCTGAAGGCAGAGGCTTTAACCCACTGAGCCACCCAGGCGCCCCTATTACAATCCTTAATTATGGGTAGTGTCCTTCTGTTTGTATGGTAAGTTTTACAATAAAAATATTTTAATGACAATAGCTTTGGACTGACAACTGCTCATCCCTAAGAACAATGTAAAATTATGCTATATATTCAAATGCATCACAGATGGATTTAAGACCCAAATGTGAAAACCAAATGTTAACACTTTTAGGACAACATTCAGTAGAATATGTTGCTCTTATGGCAAAGAAAGTTTTCTTAAACACAGAAAACATAAGACATAAATTAAAAAATTAATAATTTTGACAATACTGACATTAATATCTATCCATCTAAAGACAGGGTAAGGGACTGCTGGGTGGCCCAGTCGGTCGAGTGTCTGCCTTTGTCTCAGGTCCTCATCCGAGGGTCCTGGGATCAAGCCCCACGTTGGGCTCCTTGCTCAGTGAGGAGTCGCCTCCTCCCTCTCCCTCTGCCTGCCACTCCCCCTGCTTGTGCTCACTCTCGTTCTCTCTCTCTCTCTCTGACAAATAAATAAATAAAATCTTAAAAAAAAAAAAAAACAAAAAGAAAGGCAGGGTGAGGGGTGCTTGGGTGGCTCAGTCAATTAAGCATCTGATTCTTGATCTCAGCTCAAGCCTTGACCTCAGGTCACGACTCAAGCCTTGCACTGGGCTCCACGCTGGGCATGGATCCTACTTAAAAAGTGTAAAACTATATACAGGAATGACAAATACTAAATACATGTCAGAGGTACCTTTCATATGGGGAAAGGACTGGCATCACAGAAAAGCACCTGGGTCCTGTGTTTCATCTGTGATGCTACAATTGGATAAAGATGGTTGGTGTATGGGTATGGGTCTACCAGCCTCTATGTTTTGGGGATGCTTGACGTATTCCCTAGTTTTAACGAATGCATTTTCATAAAGAGACCCGCAGGCCCTCTGCGGGGAATACTTGTCCGTGGCTGCAGTCACCGGCCAGGCCCCTGCTCTGTGGAGTCTCCTGGGTATCTTGTAACCACCAAGACACAACCTGCCGCAGAGAATGGGGCCCATATTTTGGATAAGACATCAACTTGCTTTACGCCACAGCTAGGAGGGACAAGCAGGCAAGATGATACAAATTTTTGTCTAAAAACAGAAGGAAATGTTACTGTTTATAAAGCAGTCCGAAGGTAATGAATATTTATAGGTAACGAAATCCAACTTGCCAAAACGATCTGATTAATAATAGAGTGGGAGAGCTAAACCCGGTAACCTTTTATGATAAATTATAGGCTGTGTGTCCGTGGTCCTGGGGCTGGCAGAGGGTGACTCATTGCTCCCGGCCCCTCCTTTCGGAGGACCTCCTCCCGGAATAGCAGGCTCAGACGGCTCAGACGGTGGTGAGAAAGTGGGTACAGCCACCTGAACGTGTCAGGGGTCAGGGAGAGTGTAGGAAGTTTCCGAACCCGGGAGCTGTCAGCTGGAAAAACAGACGGATTTGGGGGAGGTCTGCCTGGGATAAAAATGTGGTAAAAATGTGGTCTGTGTGCAGAAATCTGCAATCCCATCATCTCGGCCCTTCATGGTCTAAAATGCCGTGGCAGGCAGCCCTTCTCCTGCACCCTGCCCATCTCCCACAGAAGAGAGCCTGCACCATACTCGGAAATAAATGGTCTGCGGTTGACATGCGTGTTTTAACCCCTGTGAACATTAATGGGAGTTTTGTGCACATATTGATTGCCAACGAAGCCCAAAGTGTAGAGCATTAATTCTGAATTCCGAGATGTTTGCCAATTCCTCCCGGACCCTTCGTCCTCATCAGCACTTGGTATTTTGAACTTCTTTTTCTCTGCATATTTTAAAAGAAGAAATTTAGGGGCTTATCTAATCTGATCTTGTGTCTCGGAAGCCTGAGTCATTTAATGGGTACGTCGATATACACCCACATTTAGGCTGAGATGAATGAGCACGGTGGCGCCTTTGCCTTGGCGGCAGGACCGGGCATCAATCACCGAGATGGCTCACGCCGACACATCAGCCATTGGCATCCGGTCCCCCGCACCCCCCCCTCCTGATATGGTTGAAGACATTTCCAATATATCAATAATGATGTGTGTCCAAAACCTTCTCAGGGGGATCGCACGAGCCAGGAGGGAGACATATTTACCTAAGCCCGTATTATATTCCAGTTGCCTCTGCTCTGCAGAAAACCCCAGATGTGACCTCCCCAGCTCTCTGATGTATGGGAGGATTTAGCTCACGTGTTCTCATGTCACTGGCCACAGCCATTCTCAGGCACACTGAACAAGGTACGGGGTCAGAATCTGAAGGAGTAGACCTCAACGGCTCTGGTTTCAGGCTGCGCTGACCCCATTGTGGGTTCCCACAACCACCCACTCGCAAAGTTATGACTCCCACGCTCCGCCGGCCTTTTAGCTTCTCCACAGATCTGTGGCTATTTCAGAGGCCTTCCTGGCAGCTCTCAGCGATGCGGCTTTTCTCCAGGCGTGAGGTCTGCGCAGGGCTCGCTCTGATTGCTTCGTGCTCAGACCCGCCCCTGGTGTGGCCCCCACCGCTGCCACCTGCCTCGCAGCTCCCGTGGGCCCCACAGAGCCCCGCCCTGGAAGAGTTCCTGGTGCTCCACACGGCTGCTCCACTACTTCTACCCAAGGGGCCCTTGGGTCAGGGGACACCCCCCCCCCACCAGAGGCCCGGTTATGTTGCCCCCAAATGAGGATTAAACTATCCACCTTAGGAGGAACCCCAGGGATAACCGGGTCGGTAAGACGGGAACATCTGCACGTGAGAGGCCACCCACCCAGCCAATACGGGAGCTGTTGTTTTTTCCCTTCTGGCTTCTACAAAGAATCTAAGAGCAGGGAAGTGGGAAAATGAAAAGAAAGAGAAGAAACCAATAAAAGTTGTCTGAATTATACAGAACTGCTGAAGGTGTTGCCTTTCGGGGTGGGTGCTTGCTCGTGAGTGACCCTGACCCTGGCACACGGTGGCCGGATTTAACAAATCAAAACCCTGGATGCCCAGTTGCACTTGGATTTCAGATAAACAATGAATCATTTGCTAGTATAAAAAAGTTCTTAGTATACTTATAACAGAAAATAACTAAAAATATGGTTCCTTATTTCTCTGGGACTTTCTCGCTGAATGCCCCCTGGGAGACAGAGAGGCAGGAAAAGGCTTCCCAGGGAGAGAGGGAAATCCAGGGACACTTGGGGCCCTTATCCAGCTCCAGCTTCCCTGGCGTGGCAAGCGGGCTTTGGGGAGCAGCGTGACTGCCAGGGAGCGGGGTCCCCAAGCTCACCCCCATACATGATCCCTGCAGACACCACGCTGCCTCGCTCCGGAGAGGACCGGAAGCAGGTGACGTGCTGTTCTCCATATGCAGGTAAACGCCCAAGCAGAAAGCCTGACATTTTATCTTGTGCTTCTGTTAATGGGGGATCGGAGGAGGAAAAGGGTTTAGTCTCCTACTGAGGAACCTCTCCGAACCTAATTACTGGAAACCTAATTAATATTGGCGAAGGTGCCCTGGTTCTCAGAGGAAGTGACATCACGAGTCGTGCCTCACCCTCCCCAGTAGATGCCTAAGAAGAAGACCAGGAAAAAACTGGTAAAACTTTGGGTAAAAGAATTTTACCATTGGGGGAGAGCCTGCCCGTGAAAATATAAAGCCCTGACAGGGTTCTTCCTGCTCCTTTTCCTCCTCGCTGGGCTGGAACTGGAAACACTAAGGCCGAGAGATCGCAGACCGGCTCCTTAGGGGAACCGCCCGGGGCAGGCGGAAAGTGCAGCTCGTGGGCCAGACCCAGCCCACTGCCTGCTTTGTGTCTTCATTCTACATTTTTTTTAAAGATTTTATTTATTTATTTGACAGACAGAGATCACAAGTAGGCAAAGCAGCAGGCAGAGGGAGAGGAAGGGAAGCAGGCTCCCTGCTGAGCAGAGAGCCCAATGCGGGGCTCCATCCCAGGACCCTGGGACCATGACCTGAGCCGAAGGCAGAGGCTTAACCCACTGAGCCACCCAGGCGCCCGTCTTCATTCTACATTTTTAAATGGTTCAAGGATTTCAAAGAAGACTAATATTTTGTGATATGAAAATTAGACGAGATTCAAATATCTGTGTCCACAGTAAAGTTTTATCGGAACACAGCTACACACGTGTGCCTTTACCTATGGCCTATGGTTGTTTCCATGCTTTAAGGGCAGGACTGAGTAATTCACACCGAGAAGTCATGTCTGCAAAGACAAAAGTATTTACCATCTGAGCCTTCCCAGAAAAAGTTGGCCAACGTGAAAACAGGGAGCAAGTGGTCCAAGGGATGGAGGCCGCACACCGCTGCAGAATCCTGGGCAGGGCTTGGAGGACCGTGCTCGGGGATGCTTGCAGGGAACATCTGGGGAGGAGCCTTGAAGCAGGTGGAGCTTTGGGGACAGTCTGATGAGTGTCTTCTCCAGCTGCTTACCAGGCATGGACTACACGCTTACACACTCAGACTGCCCTGTGCACACAGATTTACTTGGAGAAAGAAAGCCTCATTCATAAGTGCTGAGTATTTCAGTAAAGGAACAAACTCTGCATAAAGGACAAGCTTTAAAAATATTCAAATGAGATCTTCTGACTTAAATCATCCATCAGGATGCTCCAGGTTTCCAGCCTTTAACGCCCCTGCTCGGACAGTCATTCCTTCTCCCTCCTGTGTCTTTAGCCTCCCTACTAGAGCCTTTCTGCAATGAGTCTTCAAAAACCCCCAATAGAAAAATCTCCCTGGACCCCACACCCTCTTCCAGACCTCCCATCACGCCCTTTGCCGTAATATCGGTCTCCTCCCAAAGACACCTGTGTGTGCTGCCTGTGCCCCCGACGCCCCTCCCCCTCCAGCCCCATTCTCTCTCTCCCTGCACCCTCTCGGAGCACAGCCACCAAGGATGACGGCTTCCTGCAAATGGGCACCGCAAAGCCGGATCCTCCACAACCTCTCCCTCCCGTGCAACCCTGCCGGGCTCTGCTTCATGTGCGCTTCTTTATCCCCGGCCCCTCTGGCTTCCTTCCTTCCTCTGGGGCTTCTTCTTCCAGTCTCGCATCTTTCGTCTCTAACAGATTTTCTCACGACGCATCAGCGCTGACCTTGCTCTCTCTCCCTCGATGACCTACCCTGCCTTTACCTTCAATGTGTCGTATGCTGTTGGCTTTGTCTAACGAAACACCAGCTCAGAGGAAGACTCTTCCCTTGTTCATCAAGGGCCACCAGCTTTTCCTCAGGCCTCATCGAAGAAATGAGATCATAGCCCTCTCCCGAAAACCTCCAAGAGTTCCTTCCTGGACATAAACACCCGCTCTTGCATCAGTGGCCTCCCCGTCCCCCTGGGGCAGCCAAGGGAGGCTCCGTAGCAGAGGCTCGGTACATGGTTATGGATTCAAGAGAAGGTGCTGGCAGTAAGGTACAATTGGTGCATCATCAGAAGGCACGAGGACTTAAAAATTCAGACTTAAACGGAACTTCCAAAGGACGACTTCTGTAACCTCCCGGTGTCTGGTCAAAACCTCCAGACACGCTTTGTAACATAGAGAAATAATTCTGACAACGTTGAAGACCATAGAGCTAAGTGTGCGGGATGCTTCTGTTTGCGGGACTTTCCTGGCTGTGTGACCCTAGGGAAGTGTCTTACCTTGTCTGGGCTTCAGCGTGTTCAGCCACCAGAGGGAGACCGTAAGGCTTGTCTCTCTCAGTTACTGAGAAAACCAAACGCCGTACATGGTGTCCAGTGCTAAGGGCAGAACGAGGCGCATAAAACGCACGGAGTAAATGATGGTGCACACGTCCATTCTCCGGGACAAGTAAAATAAAGAAACAGTGCAGCAGGGGGAAAAGGGGGCCGTTCGACAGAGGGACTGCTGAATGCCCAGACGAGGGCAACAGCAGTTTCATAAAATACAGGAAATGCCAAAAGGCTCTCTTCATTCCCACCAAGTAGCGATGGCTCTCCCCACCTCCACGCTGACCCAGCGATAAAACCAGGAGACAGACTAATGCTCTGCTGTAACCTAACAATATTAGATCAGGCTTTCATTATATGTGGTGTTCCAGGGGACGCGTGGCTTAACCTGTGGTAAATTTAAATCTGTTTAATGACTTGTATTATAACGAGCTCCTACCATAAATAAAAGTTCCCAGGAGAGGAGGGAGTCTCAGGTCCCATTACCATGTCATTCATGCTGATAACTCCAACACGAACGGGGGCCCCGGGTCGGCGGCGTGTTTGTCAGCCATGCCTGTGGGCATCGTGCGGGGCTGGACACGGACCGTGTCCCACCGACGACGGACAAGTCCCCACGAATCGAGGCCAAGCTGGCCGCTCCTGCATCAGACCCGCGCCCACCGGGCAGAAAACCATCTGCGGAAGCCCCGGGCCCTGGGTCTGCCTCCGTCCAGGGCCGGCCTGGAGGAGGGGCACTTCCCCTGGCCCTGCTCGCAGATCGGTAGGACAAGAGGTCGGGACTCGGAGGTTGGGGCCCGCGCGGCCGGCCAGGCTCAGGACCCCGCGGCACCGGTCCTCTGAAGCATAAATCTGGCAGGGACTCCCGACAGTCAAGCCCCGTTGACAGCTGTGCAATTACCGCCGAGGCCGACCTTCCGACGAGGTTGCTTTGAATTATAGGAATCTTATTAGAAGCCTCTGACCTCTTGAATCTGTGAGGGAGGAATGGCCGGAAAAGCCAATACTCTTATTTGCGCCAGCTCGGCGGGAAGGCGACGTGACTGCGTGCGGACGGACAGACCAGCACCCGCATTTCTGCACATTTCTGAGCCCGGCGGGGCCCTCCGCCAGGTCGGCTCTTTCCGCACCCGCACGGCCTGCGGAGCACGAAGCGCACCTCGCCTGGCCCTGCGGCAGGCTCTGCAGAGAAAGTTCTGGTCCTCCTTAATCACAGAGGAGGAGAGGGCGCCCCCGGGAAAGCAAACGCAACTCAGCAGCCCGCGCTCTGCTCCCCTGTCCCCTGGGCCTGGGCGCAGCCACGTGCGTGGAGGGCGGTGGGGCTGACACCCCGCAGCAGCCACTGAAGCAAGCAGAGAAGAGGGCGGGGCTTTGCCAAGGGGCGGGGCTAGTTGGGGAGGGTGGGGCCAGTGTGGAGGGGTGGAGCCAGTGATGAGGGCTTCACAGAGGGGGTGGGGCTGGAAGGAGAGGGCGGGGCTGGGGGAGAGGCGAGGCAGAGGAGGTATTTTACAATTTATCCTACAAGAGCGGGGGGGTATCTTTTTATTTTTAATATAACAATTTAAAAAAATCAAATTAGAAAGTGTAAAAGCCCGGGGAAGATCACTGGGTCTCCTGGTTCCAGCATGTCATATGGCCTTTAATTTCCTTTTCCTGGTGGTGATCCATTCCGAATCCCAGGTACCGGGTCTCGGGCTCGCTCCTGCCCCGCATCAGGCATCCCAGGAACTCCCTGTCTCCGCCCTGAATGTGTCGCCTTGCTCATCTGCATCCAGTCCTTTATGTGATGTAAGCTGTTTGGGTTCAAGGGTGTTTCCACCAGCACAGCATACTGGGGCCTGCATTTTCTCTGGGGTGCGCAGTGAGCTCTACATCAAAGCCTGATTGAGCAGAAAATATGTGCTAATGTTCACAGCAGTACTCTATTATAGTATAAGTGTGCTTGTAAATATTCACTACATGTTATTGCGCCATTTGAACCAAGAATATTGGGAGGTGAGAGGGTCGGCCTAATGCTCTCTCTCGGAGGCGGCGGTTTTGAATATAACCAAATGGGATAATGGTCAGGAATACCCAGAGGGGGCAATGTAACACGTCGTAAAGAATTGTGCTGTGAGTTTTAAGTTTTCAGGACAACAAAGATGGCTCATAAGCAGTCATTATTAATGGAATGACAAGGCTAATGTTAAGCAGAATGTCTTTGCCACAATAAATCTTGTCCCTGTGCCATTAGTACTCCTTACAACTGCAAATAGCAGTTAGGTTATAACCTAACATGGCAGAATTTTATCCTCTCAATCTCTAATGTATTTTATAATGCTGTTAAAGTCAGGAATCGCAACTGTTTAAGCTCACTTAATCTAGGAGAAGTTTAAACACGAATTTTAAATGCAAAAAACTGCTTTGATATTAGTTTTTCTTAATTAAATAGATCTTTTTAAGAAGTAGATCTTTTTAAACATGCATCAGTCTGTAGTAGATGAACATTGTCGAATTTTAAATGCCACCTTCTATCCCGGCTCAACTTTGCCTGTTGTAATGAGTCTTTTTTTTTTTTTTTTTTTTTTTTTTTTTTTTTTAAAGAAAAGACTTATCTTCATGGGAGAACCAGGTTGTACTCTTATCTGTTCAACATCCAAGCTCCTATTGGGGACTTGGTCAATCTTTTAAAACAACTTCTTTTTACACTTTCAACATAGTTTCTTTTTAAAATTCTTAGCTCATCCTGCTGTCTTATGTGACTTCCTTTAAAGATAACAAGACTTTGAAGAAAAGATGCACATGATGCCTTCCCATTTTTCTTCCAAAATGACCACAAGGATACTGAGGAGAGGAGGCAGCACTGAGCTAGAGCGTTCCGGTGCCGGAACAGCAGCTAGTGTAATGGGGTCTGAGCAGCTGCGGCGGACCACCCACCTCGGGCTCCTTGCAGGTCCTGAAGAAGACCGCAGAGGGCCGGTGTGCGCGGTGAGAAGATGTGTACAGGGGACTCCTGCTGGGAGTGGGGAGGAGCAGCCCTGCCGTTCTCTGAGAGGAAGACCTCACTTCTTCAGTGCCTCCCCTGCCTCCAGTGGTACATCTAGCCTTGAAACACCTGGGAGATGGGGCCATCCGTACTCCCAGAATGACCTGTAGAATTTCTAACACATTCACGGAGTGCGCTCTGAAGCGGCGAAAGGGCTCCATGGCTGTGCTCATTCTGGCTAAGCGAGCCTCCGCTCCTGATGAAGGCCCCACATCTCCCCTGGAACAGGGCACAAGCAGAGGACAGGTGCGACCGCTCGGAACTTTGAACATGGCAAGACAAGCAGGTCACTGAAGGGGAAAGTCCCCCAAAGCTTCTACAGAAGCTTCTTTTGGGGGAAATCGTGGGCTGCTGGTCAGTTTTGTCATGGGAACACGTCCGGTTATCCTCACGCGTCCTCCTCACTATCCATGCCAAACGCTGCCTTTATATGCAGTAACTGACAACATTTATCTGTCTCCTCATAGTTCACATACACAGTATCACACACACGCCATCCTTCTGTTGTCACAACCGTGTGAGACCGTCCCATCACACGGATGAGCACACTGACCCAGGAAGCGGCTGGGACAGTGCTCACCCATGCAGTACGTGGAGGTCCGGCCTCGAGTCCTGGTCCTCCGAGTCTATCTGCCTCTGGGTACAACTGCTTTCCATCATGTGCCATGAGGTGTCACGGATTCCCAAAGCGTGAACTCACTCTCGGATACACACAACTCTATCACACTCTCAGTGTTAACCCAAGGGTGCATTATGGTTGGGATCGTTCTTATTTTTTTTAAAGAATAAACACAAATATATTTTAGATTCTTTTTGACATAACTTTTGTATGTATCTTTTGACTCTTTCATCAGAAAACTCTTTCCTTTTTTAAAAGATTTTTAAAAATTTATTTATTTATCAGAGAGAACAAGCAGGGGGACCGGCAGAGGGAGAGGGATGAGCAGACTCACCGCTGAACAGGGAGCCTCATGTAGGACTCGATCCCAGGACCCTGAGATCATGGCCTGAGCCAAAGGCAATTGCTTAACCCACTGAGCCACCCAGAAACTCCAGAAAATGATTTCTGACCTAGGATCACACAGCTAGAAGGAAGACTAGAGTCATTCCAGAGGGAAGAAAAATAAAATGCCAAAGGCAAGGGTTGGCCTTCCATCACGGGAGTGTCCAGGCGCATGCAGGATCCCAGGCTGTGGGGCGGCTGGAGCACGATCCTTGTCCCCCAGCCTGGCCTCCTTCCCACCAGGGCCACAGCCAGAGCGAGGCCAGCTGTGCTGACGTGGGAAGGTCTCCATCCCGTGAAGTGAGACGTGCAGGCTGCAGAATGTGCAGTGTGTCCATCTCACAAACATGTGTGCCCAGACACACGTGTGCACATGCAGAAGGCACACGTAGCTGCACATGCGCACAACGCTCACACGCGCCTTGTCTCCGGTGTGTGCGTGTGCACCGGCAGGTGCCGCAGTGTCTGGCGGGGGCACAGAGAGTGCGCAGCAACAAGTCCTGACGGGGAGGGCACCGGGGCGGGACCGGGGAGGCGGGGAAGGCTCAAAGGTGATTTGACTCTGCTTGATCATTGAAAGTTCTTAAGTCCAAAGACTTTTTAAAAAATTGCTACAAAGATGAACGTGTATCTTTTCAGATCACTGTGGCTGAAAACGACAAGCACCGGGCCTAGTGGACCTGCATTTTGCAGAAAGTGCCCAAGTGTCCGGGGCTTTGCATTTCTCCAAGGAACTTCAGAGTCTCGTGCTAAGCAGACCAACTTTGCGGCTGCTAGGTCAGAAGGAGAGAGCCGTCCCTCGGGTTTCAAAGGTTCCAGCTTGGCCCTGCAAGGTGGGCCTCTCGGCAGAACCCAGGGCCCCTCCGCCTGGGCGACAACTCTGCGGGCAGTAGCAGCGGGACCCTGACAGGCTGCCAGGCAGGCTCTGGCCAGCGGGGCGAGGTCTGCGCCCACCACCCTGGGGGCTGTGCTTTAACTGAAAATGTATATTTAATGGAAGAGTCGCCGGCTCCGTGTGCGATCAGAATGCAAGCTCCCCTCAGATTTGTAATGGGGACAAGAAGTGTCGCATCGCGTGTTTATTTTCTGCGAGATGGAAGTTTCATATTTAATTCATACAAGGACCCTGTGGTCAGGAAAGAAAGATTTCTGAGAGCCAGGCTCACTTGGATATTTCCAACCCCCTACATCTTCATTGCACAGGTTTCAGTCCAGGTGGGTCCTGTGCTTCTAAATGTGGTGTTCAATGGGAGGAAAGAAATTAGAAAGACCTCCCTGTCCCGAAATCACTTAAGCATTACTGTAAGCTTAAAAGCCAACTTCAAAATCAATGCCATTAAAAAAGGAATTTGCAGAAATACAATTAAGGTTAATATCCTTATGAAATAAATAGCTCCTATAAATGGGTAAGAGAAATGTAAATGTCCCAACAGATTAATAGGAAAAGGATAGAAACAAGCAATTCTAAGAGGAGAGCATGCAAATTTTAATATGAAGAAAAAATATAAACTGTAACTACAACTATAATTACATGGTTGATCAAAAATGAACATTAAACATGACACAATCCTCCACCATCCAGCTAGAAGACGTTTTTCATGGAAATGTCCGAAGCACAGCTGGACCCTCAGTGAAACAAAAAACATCATATATTGTTAAGTGCAAGACAAACCAGGGAAGAACTTCTGTAAAACAATTTGGCAATTAGTGATAAGAGCCTTAAAATATTTATGCCTTTTCACCTGAAAATCTCACCAAAGAAAACTGTCATAATATATAAACCTTTCTACCAAGATGTTCATGAAAGTGTTATTTACAATAACAAAAATTTTAAAATAATGTCTAAAATAATATTTGTGGCAAAATAGGGAACTGGCAAAGCAAATTGCTACATTTCTCCACTTTGGTGGAATATTAAGTAACCATTAACAACTCTATTTACAAGGGCCGTAGTAAAACATTTTAAACTTCTGTTATCATCTAAGGAACTATAAAATAAACTGAAGTTTTATCTCCTGATTGGTTACAACTGAAAAACACGCCTACAGGGAAAAAGAAGTCTGGAAGAGAATAGAGTGATAGAGTCATTGCATTTGGGAACAGTGGATAACTTCAATTTGTTGTTGTTGTTTTAGATTTCCATAAAATCCCTGCTGACCATGTACTGGATTTAACATATACATGGAAGGAAATATTCTTATGTTCTTCCACGTAAAAGAAACTGGAGCAGCAGGTGACAGTGGGAAGTTGGAAACTGACCCCTCCGTACTGGTCAGGAAGCGGAAACCAAGGGGGTCTGCACCACTCCAAGTCACAAACGCTCATTAGAGAGGTGCCTCTGAAGGATTTGCCGTTCGGTGTTTGTTAATTGTATCAACTTCCATTAATTAATTAATTCTAGAGGGATATTACTTTCTAACCAGGAGCATGTCCCGGGGAAAATCACCATTTCTCTCTTTCACCCAGCAAGCACGCCGCAGGGCTCCAGCCACAGACACAAGACAAGATGCAGTGATGGTCGCTGGAATAAGTCTATCACACCCCACGCGTGCCACATCCCCAGAGAAGAATTTTTAAAAGAAAAATAACTTCCCAGCTAAAAACAAAGTGGCTGCCGCACAGTAGGGATGAGTGTGTTCATTTGGTGAAAGGAAGACCGCCAGCGCTGTCAGTAGGGCAAGCAGGCCCCTGGTGGACGCGCTGCGACCTTCAGAGCGGCCCGAGACTCAGTGAAGTTACGCGGGGCACGAGTGAATCAGCGCCGTGGCCAGGGTCTCCGTGGGGCAGGTGAGGTCTGACCTGGGCTGCAAAGAGCACCTCCGTGCTTGGGCGGCACCCCCTTCCTCCGGGTGCCGGAGCCTCTCCTTTGGGGGCCTTTTCTCTCTGTTCTGCCCCATCCCTGAAAAGGCCATGTGGGTCCAGAGGCTGGAGCCCCAGACAGGAGGGCTGGGGTCCAGGGCCCCCATCCTTCACCACTGATGGTGCAGCTGATCCTGGACAAGCCCCTCAGCTTTCCTCTGCCTCGGTTTCCCCATCCGTATCACGACTACAGATCGTCATGGGTGGACTCTTTAATTCTCTGCTTCTGGGGCTTTTTTAAAGCTTAACACAACGAGAATAACTCCACTAGATCCTGTCAACTCAACCTAAATCACTCGCTGGTATAAAGATAAATTAGAAATACTAATGCTTAGCGAATACATTACTCTGTACTTCTTTTACTTAGTGAAACATTTAATTAGTATTTACTAGAAAATTACTATCAATTACTAAAAATGACTACAAATTACTAGCAAAACGGATAAATTTTCTCCCTACCACTAAAATAAATTCAATTACTAACTTTAAGTAATTGTGGGTAATTTATTTCTTGGGAGGGCAGAGAGCTATAGACAAAGTGGAAGGCGATGATTAAGATGCTCGGGGGTGGCTGATTTGATGAGGGAAACTTAAGTAGCTGTGTCTGGGCGGCCCGAGCCGAGGGGGAGAGTCGCGCACCACAAGACGTCCACAAACAGCTCCGGGAACACGCAGATGGCTTCTGTGGCCGCGCACCGAGAGGGGGCGGCCCCCCGGAGCCGCGGAGATCGGTTTCATCGGGGGGGGGGGGGGGGGGTTCCTGCTAAAACGCACAGAGGTTTTCTTGATGGCGAAATCCGAGCCCCTGGTGTGGTCTCCCAAAGGAAGTCGGCAACACCAAGTTCTCACGCGGGACCAAGGGAAAGAGAAGGCGCTGCAGAAGCTCCCGGAGGCTTTCAGAGGGGAGAGGGAAGATTTAGATGCCAAGTTTCAAATGATTCATTCCCCCTCAGGTTTCACCAAGAGGAAAAGCATTCTGGCCCCAGGCCAGGTCACCGCTGCTTCGGTATTTCGGGGTGGCAGAGACCCATGGAGGCTGGGTACTCCCCCTCCGTGCCTGCAACTCCTGCCCAGGCCTCACTCTACCATCCATAAACCTAAAAACCAAAAAGCTGCTTCCCATGGTGGCCGTGAGCCCGGAGGAGGAAGAGCCTTTACACGATGAAGTCCCCAGCACTTGGGAGGGGCAGGTAGAAGCCACAGGGATGGCGTCTGGACGCAAGCTTGGCATCGCCCTTGCTCCCTCTTCAAGGGTCTGGGTGATCGGGTGTGGGGCTGGCAGGCAGGACACATGGACTGAGGCCCGAGGACAGACAGCCTCACCCGTTGTGAGCACGGGGCCAGGAGGTGAGTGGGACGGCGGGTGGCAAAGCGGAAGGAGCCTCAGTCTTGCAGCCGGGCCGCCGCCCACCAGGAGGCCCACTGCTGGTGGGTCCACGCTCCTTCCCAGGGCCACCTGGCCACCGTCTTGAGGCATTTCTCACCTCTTCCTCCAGGGAGACCTCACACGGGATGCGAGTGTAGAGACAGCCTCTTCTAATGTCTCTGCCTCCTATTCACACCGGAGTAGCCCCTCAATGACTGTGCTGTCGTGGGAGAGCAGGTGACGCTGCCACCAGGCCATGGCAAATGGGAGAGTCTTGGAAGCATGAAAACCACACCTGTTAAGAATCCCTGTCCCTTTCGCCATGTCAGCGGCGGAAGACGCTCAATGGTTGATTCTCAAGGGCCACATCAACATCGCCGAGAGGGGGACCCGGGGCCCAGGGTGAGCGCCTGCGGTCCTGGGGCAGGGGGCGCACGCCATCATGTCCCGCGGGGGGACACTGAGGGGCTGAACCCACGGTGCCCAGCACACGAGGCTGCAGGGGACCCCTGGAGGCTTTGGGAGGGACGGGGGGCATCATTTAATAGTACAGAATGGGGCTTTGATTCATTTATCTTAGATTCCTGCCCACAACAGAGATAGCAGAGCAAGAGAAGAGATCCGCCTCTCGGCTATGTAGCCTGAGAGCCCCGTACAGACGCCGCCGGCACCAGCTCTGGCCGGCGGGCGCTCTGGGGCTGAATCGAATCCCTAAGGTG
Source organism: Mustela putorius furo (assembly GCF_011764305.1). Classification (NCBI taxonomy): domain Eukaryota; kingdom Metazoa; phylum Chordata; class Mammalia; order Carnivora; family Mustelidae; genus Mustela; species Mustela putorius. Next base: position 29,083 of record NW_025422371.1, on the reverse strand, counting down.
AGTGGAATTTTTCTAAGTCCAATGAAGACATCCTAAGGTTTTGTGCCATGTCACGCAATAGCAGCTTAACTTCGATGCTTCTGGAAAATGCTACCACCCTCTAGAAAAATCAGCCCGGACTAGCTCTGTGTAACTTGCAAAGGCATTTAAATTGGCTCTGAGTACAGCCTTAAAACAGGTTGACAGATACCCTCTGCCAACCGTTTAGTTTTGACTTAATACTGCAATTACATTCTGCAATGAAGAGGAAAATGCTTGAGTGCAGTCAATCCTTGGTTCTTAAGCTAACAATATTAGCTGTACAGAATTTGCCTAGAACAAGTTAATAAAGAAGAAGACGGGGAAAAACCTGAGTTAACCAGGTGGAGTTGCCCTCTGAGCAGGCTGGGCTTTGCTTTCCCGTGAACCAAGGGGAAGCCTGTGGACAGGTGTCTGTGCGGTTCTCTGTGGACAGAGAGGAGAGGAACGGGGCTCCTGTCACCTCCCCCCAGCACCTTGCACAGGCGCACCCCCGGGGTCAGTGGAGGGGGGCTGCTTCTCCACCTGTGCCGGGCAGGTGGCCGACTCGGGGCTGTGGCACCTGCTACCTGCTTTCGCATCCAGAACCGGCCACCAAGGTGCTGTCTGGGGGCTGACTCAGCCACCACCCCGGGGCCATCTTGTAGCCGGCCTGGCCCATCTGAGACCCTCCCTTGTGCAAACAGAACAAGGAGTGGGCTGAGCCGCCTCGTGCCCTCTGGAGGTTGCCCCCTCCCGGCCCTGGGGACCCTGGGGTTAGCAGGCCCGTCTTCAGGGCTGGTTTCCTTTCTCCTGCTCCACTAAGTGTCAAAGGCTTGGACTGTGCTAACTCCTCCTGGCATAGCGTGGTCAGAGAAAATACAGGACACCAGTTAAATGTGAATCGCAAATAAAATACAAATAGTTTTGTTAGTGTAAGTGTGTCCCGGTACTTTTTTTTTTATAATTCACTGTATCTTGGATATAGTTACACTTAAAAAAAAAAAATCTCATTTATCTGAAACTCAGATTAGTTGGAAGTCCTACACTGTTATTTGCTGAATCTGGCCACTCCCTCCCGGACCCCTCCAGGAGCTGAATTCTGCTTCTGGACCCCACCCTGTCTTTTTGCAGGAGCCGTGTTGCTGTTGCTGAGGTGGACCTTTTTGGACCTTCTTATTCATGGGGTTGACACTGTCCTTGATTGTTATTGAAGTTGCTACAGATTTTCTTCAGGTCTGGTGAATCCCGAGTAAAGAGGGGACACCAACACACCTTCAGTTACAGTGCCCAGCCCCCGCCCTTGCCTGGGCCTCATGGACCCTGTGTGGGCACATGCATGGTGGTTTCCGGGAGCTCCAGACAGATGCAAGTGTTAACACAAGTCCACGGTCCTCACCAACATCCTCTCTGGCCAGTTGTGTTTTAGAATTCTAAATGTTTTCAATTTTAGAAAGACAGAATGAATGGTGGGTGTACCTTATGTTACATAATTATATTTATGTTGCATTATCCATACTGTATATAATAAACACCCCCAATGTATGACATAAATGCCTTATACTATGCCAGCCATCCGCAGGACAGCATCAAACACAGACAGGAGCCAGACTCAGGAAGGCGGTGAATGCCCAGGGCCCCCAAAGAGGAGATGAGAGATCTCAGCTTGCTGCCCAACTTCACCAGGAAACTGGAGAGCAAGCGAGCAATCAAGACTCCGTGTCAGGAAGTCTTCTATCCGTAACGCTTTGCATTTTGTGACGTTCTCCAGAAACTCGGGTGGCCGGAAGCCTGAGGGCCTTCATTCTGGGATCTCTGGGAAAGCAAACCCAGGTTGAGAGGGGCAGACTGCTCCATGCACAGCCATCCCCCAAAAAGGGCCCTGCTTGTGAGGGTGACATGGGATTAGAGCTGCCTCCAGGGAGGCCAACCCATTGTCCTCATTGGCTCTCATCCTGGTGATGGAGGGACCGGCCCATCCAGCTCAGGGCCAAGCCAGCTAGAAGCTCTGGAAGGCGGTGGCAAGGGCCAGCTCTCGGTCACCTGGACTGTCTCCACGCAACAAGTCCTTGGTGGCAGTGTGGGAACCCCGGCCCCGTGCGTTCAGACTTGGTGTGTGGCATGCCATCGACTGTGCTCAGATACGGTTAGAAGTCCTCAGAGTTTACACAAGGAAGGAGCAAGGGTAAATTTCTCTATTTAATATGCTGCACCCTTTCCTTCAAATCCCTTCACACTCAAAGAGTTTGTCTAAATGGACTCTTAGATAAATAGAGCGACATAATTGCTTTGATGTACCACATATCTGAGTGTCGGGCTTAGGAGTACCTCCTCAGTACACGGAAAGGAAGTGTGTTCAAGGACTGATTGCTTGAAGTCAGTAGCATTTATTCTTATTTTAAAGAGACTTTTCTCATCCTCACACAATTATTCTCTGCAACCTCACGGTCCAATACAGGAGAGCCGTGAGCCCCACGTGGCTGTTTTTATTTTTAACTTTAATCCCCTAAAACTGAGCTGATTGTAAAATCCCATTCTCCCATCACACTAGCCACATTTTAAGTGTTCCGGAACCGCATGTGGTTAGGGGCTACTGCAGTGGGCAGGGCATGCCTGCCGCCTTCCTTCCGTGGCAGAAAGTTCTATTAGACGGTACTGATCCACGATACAAGAAACGATCGCTCTGCCCCCGCAGGTGATTTTCTTCTTTTGTTTCCCACAGGTGACGCTGCCCCCGTGTCGTTCTTGAGGCTGTTACTGAAGCCAGTGAAACCACTCGAGGCCAGGGGGACAAGATTTGGCACACTTAAGTTAAGACCCGGTTAGGAGAGATTATCCTCTCCGACCGATGGCCTTTGGCTAACTGTCCTCGGCCTGCAGCTGAAGCCCACACAGACCAAGCGTGACGCCCGCAGCATGAGAAAAAGAGAGGGGACCGACTCTGACCTCACTCATTCAACAATCAAGACAAAGACTGTCGGGGTGCCTGAGTGGCTCAGTGGGTTAAAGCCTCTGCTTTCGGCTCAGGTCATGATCCCAGGGTCCTGGGATCTAGCCCCACATCGGGCTCTCTGCTCAGCGGGGAGCCTGCTTCCACTTCTCTCTCTGCCTGCCTCTCTGCCTACTTGCGATCTCTGTCTGTCAAATAAATAAATAAAATATTAAAAAAAAAAAAAAGACAAAGACTGTCTACGCCAGGGTCAGCAAACTTCTTCTGTAAAGGGCCAGATAGTATATATCTGGGGCCTCGTGGGCCATATTGTTTTTGCCGCTAAGACTCAACTTCACCATCGTAGCGTGAAAGCGGCCATATGTAAACAAGTGGGCATGGCTGTGTTCAATAACACTATTTACAAAAACAGGTGGCTGACCGGATTTGGCCCTCAGGCTACAGTTTGATGACTTTGGCTCTGGTCTCCTGAGCCAGCGCTCACCTGCTCTCTGTGGAGCGGACATACCAGTCCCCACAGGGCCCCTAGATGCGATTCCAGACCCAAGCCTCTATACCCACCCCAACCCCCTGCCACCTGCTAACTCCGACTTGTCCACCTCCCAGGTTAAATATGGGTTTCCAGTTCAGGGGACACTTCCCACAGGAATCTCTTTCTAAAACGTGGACCATAGACTTTTTAAGTCATGCCTATTTCAGGAAATATTGTAGAAATATGATACTTACTGGGGAAAAAATATGTATACATAGATCCTAAAACCAGATACAACTTTGCAATTTCAACATTTTGAAGTCTGTTTCCCAGACTTGTTTCTATTTACCTACTAATCATCAAGGTCTACCTACACTTGTTTTTTGCATAACTTGTAAAATAACATACAGAGGTTTGAAATCCGATTTTATATACATATATATAGCAAGATTTTTCTCATGCTATTATAAATTATCCAGAAGAATAACTTGAATACCAACACAATAGTCTACCCTACTGCTGCCCCAGAATCCACCTGCCATGCCCCTTTTCGGGTCTCTTGTTAGGAATAACACTCACAGAAGCATCTTCACACATAGAGCTGTGAACTGTGTCGCCCAGCGTTTCTGGAGGGTAATAGACACCAAGAAGTGCACTGTGTCCCAGGTGTGCCGAAGGCCTCCTGCGAGGCCTGCCAGCTTGCCTTCCAGAGGACTGTGTATCTGGTTCTCAGCTGCTGCTTCTGCCAGTGCCTGGCCCTCCTCACCTTTGTGAGCATCCGATCCCATCATTGGTTTAATCTTTGCTTGGCTGTTAGGTGAAAATGGCCTCCACTGATCTGGTTTGCTTTACCTCTGTCTCCCTGGGGAGGGCCGGGGTCTCTCCCAACCGTTCCTGGCTGGGGAGAGTTTCCTCCTCTGCTTCAAGTGCACACTCCACGGTCGGGTCCACGGCGACTAGAGGTTCCGTATGTATCTTGGGACCCTAGGTGCCTGACCAGGGCTCTAGGAAGACTATTGTGTAGAAATGGGCCATTGGGGACCCCTGGGGACCCAGTCAGTGGCTTTGGGAGCTACCCCACTGCAGACCCTGGGTTGACAGCGAGGTAGAAGGGCAGGAGAGCCAGGCGCAGCGTGACCCCCGGTGGGTGCACAGCGGCAGCCCTTCAGACTAAAGCTGAAGTACGAGAAATCTTGAGAATAGGGCTTGGTAACTGGGGGTCCTGGGGCAATACCATGGGTGGCCCAGTTTTAGAGGAGAAAAGGAAGTCACGGGAGTTGAATCTGGGCCTTCTAAATGCATGGGCCTTCTTCTCCTTAAAATGCATGACCAGAAGGCTCAGAGAGAGGAGATTCAGCCACTTGGTGTCCGTTGGGGACACCCTGTCTAAGTCGCCATGGAAGTGGTGGATGGATTTTCCCTGACGATGCAGCTGGCAGAGAGGAGGGTGGCACTCTTAGACACCACAGACAAGCATGTGAATCGGTACAGCTTCGGGGAAGCAATTTAGCCATGTCCGCCAAGAGCCTAAAAATAACCAAATAACCCTGGGATGTCTGTATGATCTTTAAAACTCTGTCGGTAGCTCTGGTGTTCCCTGGGATTGAGAATCCCTGTTCAGGCAACGCTACTCCCGCTCCAAATGACTCTTAGGAATTTTTCATAATAGGAATGGGCTTTAGTTTGCACATCAAATTTAGAAAGCAAAGCACAGAGTTATAGAAGTTTTAAATAACGGAAACTGGAAGTGACATCAAAATGGGAACGCCAACTGAGTCACTCATGCCTTCATTTAACAAGTATTTCTGAGCACCAGCTGTGGCCTCCGCCCGCAGTTCTCGAACTTTTTGATCTCCGGATCCCTTTATTCTCCCCCAAAATTGTTCAGAACCACAAAGAGCTTCTGTTTACTTTGGTTCTATCCACTGATATTGACCATATCAAAACTAAAATTGATCATTTCAGAAGTATTTATTCATTAATTCCTTTCTTGAAGAAATAATAAATCCACAACACTCCAATACAAAGAGCACATATAGAGAGGGATATTGTTTTACATTTTTGTCAATCTCTGTAAGTCCCGCTTAATGGAAGACAGCTGCGTTCTCCTGTTGGCCTCTGTATTCCGTGCGTTGTGACATCACCTCCACGAGGACGCTGGAAAATTCCAGCACATAGTCACGACAGAATGGACACGAGAGAGGCCAACAACATCGCAGTTGTTCTGAAACGAGTTTTGGCCCACCGTTAAGGAAATAGTGTTAACCTCACAGACCCTGGGAGGGTCGCAGAAATCCCGGGAGATCACACTTTGAGGGCCACTGATCTGAGCGTTTTTCTGAGTTTTAACTGAAAAAAAAAAAAAAATCACAAAACAAACAAAAGCAAGTTCCTGCTCTCATAGTCTTATTTTCTGTTAGGAGGAGAAAGAAAACAGCGCGCCAGCGGCAGGTGGGCAGTGCTGGGCAGTGCTGGGCAGAGTGGACTGAGGGTCAGGGAGGCCGCCAGCCACCAGGACGATAGCCCTCTGCGTGGCAGCTTTGGGATCTTTCTGCTTTCCTCCATTGTTAGCATTTTCTATAAGGAACAGTCTGACTTTACAGCTCTTCAAATCGTTTTCTAAACACAGGCCCGTTTCAAGGAGGCATTCATCAGTGCAACATCTCGAAGCGGAAATGCAGCCCCGTGTGGTCCAGCAGCAGTGCGTCCGTCAGACGCCCGCCAGCCGCGCTCTGCTGCTTCCACCGTCCCTCGAGAAGGGTCTGGGCACACACACATGCTTGGAGCCAGTGCCCCCAGCCCACCATCTTCTTTGGGAGAAAAGCATGCAGACAGAATTAAAATGCCCATCGTTACTCTTGTTGATATTAATTTGTTTCTGGGCCTCACCTGAGGGATTTCTAGTCCCCTGGGCTCCAGCTCCCTGAACAGAGAATGTAGCCTGACCTCAGACGGGGTCCGTTTTCCCCATGGACCCTTCAGCTCCATCACCTGCGAGGACTTCTGCTCTCTTTCCAGGCCTGATCACAGCTCTCTCCACTGCCCGCCCACGGCCGTGACACCCATGGAAACTACGCCACACTTGGTGGGAATGACACTACAAGAGTTCCTGTGTATGACTGATAAGGTTCAATTTGTGAACAAATCAAGGAGAATGATGCTTATTTGTCTTCCCACGTGCTTCAGCTCGGAAGAAAAGAGGATCTTGAGCTTGAAGGACTGGAACTACCGTTGTACTTAGGGCCCCGGGGCCTTAGGAGCTGTATTCATTTTTGTGACTCCTATAACCAAGTCCCGTGAACTGGGGGGCTGACACCACGTAAATTCATTCTCTCACAGTCTGCAGGCCTCAAGTCCAAAATCAAGGCGTTGGTGGGACCATGTTCCATCTGAAGCCTCAAGGGGAAGATCCTTCTTGCGTCTTCCAGCTTCTGGTGGCTCCTGGCACTCCCTGAATCTGGGCAGCATCCCGGGAAATTCTGCGTCCGTGGTCACCTGGCCTCCTCCTCTGAGGGTTGTCTGTGTCTTCTCTCACAAGGACATCAATCACAGCAGGTCTCTCCGGTATTACCCCATCTTAGCTCAAGTACATCTGTAAAGATCCTTTTTCCAAATAAGGACACATTCACAGGTCCAAGAGTTAGAACTTTGGGAGGGACACAATTCCCCCCGTAACAGGCCAAACCGAGGGAGGGGAAACCAGAGCTGAGTGCAGTCATCGAAGCCAAGAGGACCAGCTTGCAGGTCAAGGCTGCAGCCAGGGCATTAGACGCGCTACCCAGGAGGCCTCTGCAGCGCCCGACGTGAGCATCGCCAGGGAGGCGAGCGACTGGTTAGAGTCAGGGTTGCAAGGGGTGGTTTGCGTCTGGAGCTTAAACAATGCAGACAGGACTCGTGTTCTGTCAAGAAGCTCGGTATAAAGGGAAGAAGTAAGATAATGCGCCTGTTTGAGGGGGACCCCAGATTGAGGAAAGAATTTCATTTAGGAGTGGTTTCCTTTTGTTCGCTGTGGGGAGTGGGCAGCCAGGCTTGGCTCTACTTCCCTCCATACGAGTATAAGCTTTCCAGCTAGTCCCTGCCACTGAACCTTCTTCTTCTTCTTTTTTTTTTTTTTTTTTTACATCTTTATTATTTTTTTTTACTTTTCTTACATTTTTATTTTTTTATTTACATCTTTATTCTTTACACAGTGACTGCACTGTAAGTGCCACAAAATTTAGATTTAAAAAGGTGAGCTGCTACGAGGTAATCATTGTGAGTCATTTGGTATCTATGTCTCGAGACTGTATGTATGTGGACGGACAGAGTGATACATGTTTAGATAAATGAGACACTTGGCACAATGTTTTCATAAGTTGCTTTTTCATTGAACAGCACACTGCGAACGTTTCTTAGATCAAACACACACTAACAGCGTGGATGTATACATACACACAGGCTCGCGTGTTATTTTAAATCACTGCACGTTTTCCACTCTGTGGCTGTATCATAATTTAATGAACCAATTCTCAATTTTTGCCAGGCATCCTTTTTCTTTACAAATTAGTCTGATTAAGTTTTAAGATGCATTGCTGGATCAAACAGTATCACAATTCTGGTTCCTTCTCAAGTACACATGCCCTTTCCTAAAATTAGACATATCTTCTTCCTAAACACTACCAGCTTTGTCTGAAATTTGGGAAACCCTGCAGAGGCAGGAAGGTGTCACAGGAGAGCAGCCTCGGCACAACCTCACCCCTGCGTGGAGAGGGAAGCTGCGTGCACGGGGTACAATCTTTTTAAATGATGCTTTTATTTGTCTGGTTCTTTCCCAAATAAAAAATTAACATGAGGGATTTTTTTTTCAATGAGGACTGATTCAATACATAGTGATGCATTATGCAAAGTTCATTTTGCTGAGGAAGAGAAAAAGGAAGCAGAAAAGTACCCCTCCTAAGATACGATATTGCAGAGCATGTGGGACTGGTCAGAAAACAGTAGGAAAATGTAAAGCCAGCCCCATCCTTGCCATGCTGTCCTTGCATTAATTCATGAAACTGTTCAACAAACATTGACTGGCAACACCTGCGAGGCGAGATTAGACAGGCAGATGACAGATCCTTCCTGGGATGAGGGGCACAGAGTGTGGGACATCTGGAGGTGAGGGCCCCAGGTCAGAGAGGGCAGGCAGTAAGACAGCCAGCCACCAGAAGACCCCAGGCTCACCAGGAGCCAGGGAAGGAGCTGTGGAAGAAGTCACAGGCCAGTCACGACTCTTGTTTGCACAGGTCATTTTGGCAAAGTCTTTAAAGGCTAAGACCTCTGGGCTGACGGCAATTTAGGGGTCAGGAAATCGCAGCTGTCCTGGGTAGGACTCACACTGGAAACCATGTCAGGATGGCTTGGAACACCCAGCCAAGTGCTGACGGGGGGTTGCAATCCCGCTTTGCCCCACAGAGACAGTCCCACGAGCACCACGTGTCTGTGGACCATGTAGACATCGGCCTCTGTGTTGCCCCAAGATAATGAAAGATCAGAAACCATCTAACTGACCAACCGCAGCGTGTTCTGCCGTGTGAGCAAGGAGGGCCCTGTGTGTGTGTGTGTGGAAAAGAGCATCGAGCAAGTTGAATTAAGGGGGTCTACTTGGGCGGATGGGAGCACGTGCCCACGCGTGTGGAGATGCATCTGCATGGATTCAGCCAGAAAGTCTGAAAGGCAGCATCGAGCTGTTCACAGCCGTTTCCTCTGGGGAGCAAAGGGGGTGACGGTCTTCACACTGCTCCACAGGGGCCCGTGTTTTACAAGCGAGGACGTTTGACTTTCATTTAGTTCAAAAAACAATCACTTGAACAGGAAAAGACGGGGAGCCTGCCCGCACTGCCCCAACAGGCCAAACAAGCATTCCCGGGGCAACAGGGAAGGCCCCGGGGTGGGTTAGTCACCGCCGGTTGGTAGCAGACAAGAGCTTGTAACCCGGGACTTGATCACAGGGTCACTCTCGGCGACCAGCACATCAAGGTGCGGTTTTGACCCTGGAAAGAGTAGGGTCTTCTGAGACTATGGACTATGGCCCTTTTGTAATGTGAGATCTGAAATCTGGGCTAGAAGGTGCTCAAACACACCCAGACCCCTGCGGCAAGTACTGATTGTATATCCTGGGCTCTTCCCTCTCCCGCTGGGACCCCTGAGTCTGGGGAGGTCGAGCGACTTGTCCAAGGTGATCTGTAGAATGTCATGGGGCAGAGTACCAGGTTTGCCTCTGGGCTGGAGTGCAGGGATACACAGATGGGGCCCACAGAGGACAGAAGCCTTGAGACTCAGAGGGAAGGTGGGAGCAGTTCCAGTCTGTCCACACCCCCTTGTGCCTAAAGAAACGGAATCCATGGTATGCAGAGACTCTTCAAAACAACACGTGTTGTAATGCATTCATGCTTTTACGAAGTTCTAGAATCTTCTTGGAGTGCACACTTTATATCCCGAGCGCGTGTACTGAATACCGGTATAATGCGTTCAGCCATCATCACAATCCTGCTCCTGTACGCGCGAGTCGTCTTCTGCGCCTCGGGAGCTCTGTACTGCCGCTGTTCCGGGGCCTCGGCCACTTCTGATGCCTTGATGCCGAAGGTCCAGGGCACACGTGTGCCAAAGGGGACGCCTGTTCATCTCCAGGGATGACCCTGGCCCAGGTCATGACCTGCTTCCCAACACCAGTGTCCAATCCTGGTTCCACGGCCGTGAGTGCCCGATAGCTCTTCATTTAAGGAAATTTGGCAAAAGTTTTAAAAAAATTAAAAATGCATAAAGCATCCTACTGTCTTGCATAAAAATGGAATCCGGCGAGCTAGGTGGGGGCTCTTGCCAGCTGCGACGTCTTAAAACCATCGATGGTCCAGGGAAAAACGTGTGAGAGAGCTGGCCAGGCTCTTCGGATGCTGCTGACGTCTCTCCCCCTTGCCGGAGAGCGTCCAGGCTCCTGAGCTGTCCCTGCCCCGTGTCCGAGCTCAAGAGGCTCGCGCGCAGCCCCGACGCTGAGTTCTGGCCTCTGTTTGCAAACACTGCCTAGGGCCCTGCTTCTCACCGCACAACTCTACGAGCCTGCGAACATTTGGAAAATCGCATCGATGCCAACATGATGTTTGCTTCCTCTTTGCTCAGTTTTCTTACTCCGTCCATGATGTTCCCCAACACTTTAAAAATCCCTTTATATGATCCGGTTCTGACGACGCGGAGGTCGCTGCCGCTCTGGGTAAAGGTCAAGCTCTCCTCCCAGGCCCCCGGTGTGAACACGAGCACGCGCCCCTCTGCTGCTCGGTGCTTCAGGCCCCCGACTGCCGCCAGACTTGCCAGGGCACCTCCAGCCCCCGAGCCCTCGGCGGGAGCAGAGCCAGCCCGCGGGCCACATCACAGATGATAGGCGGACGGCAGGATCCGCTCCCCGACGTCGTGCACCAAAGAGGTCAGCCTCGCAGTGTCCTCAAGACTGCACTGTCCTCCCTGGGGTGGCTTCAGAGTTAATGATCACTCATCTTCTCGGCAGATTTTACGTGGAGAGGTCTACCGCCACCGGACAGGACCCTTCTTTGAGGCTGATACGTGTATTTTCAGAAGCCATTATGATCTCTAATTTAGACATAGTGCTCATCAAAGTGAATGTCTCAAGTTTTCAAGCGATTTGCTTTTCCCATAAAAATCATGCCCTTGTTACTGAAATTAAGTCCTTACGATGTATGTAAAAAATTTATTTCCGAATTGTGTCTACTTTTATGAGCAAAAATAATCAGGAAAAGCCACTGGCTACAAGAACTGCAAACAAAATGAACCTTTAAAAAGCTAATGACTTAAGGGTGGTTGTAGAGACATATAAAGTATGTTGGGGGCTTACACTATTTGTCATTAACACACAGTCTGAAAGCTTGGCTAATATAATGTGACACAAAATTAGTCAAACACAATTCATGCAATATTGTTTAATTTTACTCCTCATTTAACTTGGTTTTAAGCAAAATCATTATGTCACATGATAACGTTCCCTTGAACAAGAAATATTTCATAATGGTCGCTGCCTTTAGAAATGACTTATTAGGGGCTCCATGCTGAACACATTCTTAACTATGAAAACGATAAAGCTAATAGCTTAATCATATTTTGACACCATCTACATACTTTATGCATTATTTACAAGAAAGATATAAAAATGAAACCACTGAATATCTCGCACAATACTTCACAGTCATAGTTAACTGGTTAAAAATATAACACATTTATCTTCCGGGGGCTTTATATTTGCATATAGATATTTGCATACCATGTTGCAATGTGCTGTTAATGTAAAATTTAACCTTTGTTCTTTCTCTCTGATGTGCAAGGTATACTCATTAAGTTAAAAAATAATGGCAAAAAAATAAGTCTTCTGGTGATATACATTTCATAAATTATTCCCCAGGGCAGTGAGGAAAGGTAAAATGTGGGTGGGAAAATGTTTAATTGAATTAATTCCTCATTTTCTGTATTTTTATTTTACAACTCAGAGACAGAGCAATTTGACTACTATATGTCAACCCTACGAATTGCAAAGGACCTCCTCTCCATTATTCAAGGTGTCAACCTCTTAATCCTATATTAAAACAATTCCGCATTCCAGGACTGAGATGAATGCGTAGCACCATTTTGCACCCCTGTTCGGTAGACGGCCCTTTTATTCAACAGAGGGAATGCACAACAGATATGCATAAAACGTATGGCAAGATCATTAGACATTGGGGTGAAAACTGAGCAACTCTGGGGCTTGCATAAGGTCATAACACACAACGTCAGTTTCTTATTAAGCCCCATATGCATACGAGCTTTTGCAGAAATGAGAAAAAAATACTTTGAAATCTCGTAAGAGATTGTTTCTTGAATATCTAAATTCCGGTTTCTCTTTCCTTCTTGATATATCCCAAGTCGAAAATGCCTCGTTGGATGAGACTCAACATTTTAAGTCATACGAAGGCCAGGCACAGCCCCGGTACTGCTCGTGGAAGAGAAGGAAAAGAAGAAACAAGCAGGACCATCCACGTAGAGCCGCTGTTGCAGTCCTGGGATGGGGGCTGCAGAGCGGATGGCCTCTGCCCGGAGGGGTCCAGCTCGGGGAGGCAGTGGTGTACCGTGATGCACTCCACGTCCCAGGGCAACAGAGGCCATGAGGCCACGCAGCCCCACGGTGAGCAGGCAGACGTGGCAGGACAGGTGGGCTGCAAGAATGCGGGCTTCAGAAGAGACGCAGGAACACATTACGGAAGCAGCTCCAGCCAGAGATCTGCAAGGGCAGACCTAGCTGTCCCAGGGCCTGGAACCCCGAGACAGGATTGCTCCCCACACTTCTTTATTCCCACCGAACCCCAGAGCTGGCAACTCAGAGACAGGACACGCCTATGAAATCTGGCAACTGGCAAGGCAGGGACAGACCTGAGGTCACACAGCCCTCAGTGGCCAGTGGAGCCTGGACCAAGGGCTCTTGCCCCCCAGGCTGATGCCTTGTTCCACCTTGAACCGTAGAGATGGCCCTGGGGTTCCCCTAGATTTCCAGGGAGCCCAGGAGTGGTGGCTTTGTTCTGCTGCTTCTCTCCAGGGCAAGCCAGAAAGCTCGGCACTTCCTGAGACAACCCACCCACGACTTCTGTGTGGACCTACCTCCACGGACGGCCTCTTTAGGGGAAGGACTCCATCTCCATGGCAGGTGTCCTGGGTACAGTCAAAACTCTGCTGCTGGACGCTGACGACTGTCTTGGCCGCGTTGCCCCCGTGACCGCAGGCCGTGTTCATCTGCTTGGGCTCACCCACCTGCCCACTGCCCCAGTCCCGGGGTGCATGGCCTCCCCTACTCCCCCGCTCCCCACGGGGCGTCTCTCTGCTCCTTGGATGAACACATGATTTATAAGTCAGCGTGACACATAGCTAAGCTGTGGGGACATATTTGTTTAAGCATACTTAGTCCAATGTTCTGGAGACTTGTGCTTCCTCCTTCTGGAGCCGCTGAAAAGATAAATGCACTGTGATTAGACCTCATTTTCTGGGCAAAAAGGAAAGAATGACCCTGAAATGCTAAGTGCTTTTTGAACAAGCGGCAGCCGCATTGGCTCCTTAACGAAAACGCCCGAGCCCCCTCGAAACGGAGGCAGATCCATCCTGCGGAAACACGGTATTGAACTTTTACTTATTTGCAGTGTTTTCTGGACTCCGATGTGTACGTGATTGTTCTTGTAAAGGTTCTTACCGAGGTAAATAAAATCGTAGAGGCTTGGAAACACACTATTATTACCGCGCGGCGCGAAGGTGTACAGAACGGGGAATAACTCTCCGAGGAATAAATTACATGTGATGAGGGCTAAAAGGATCCAGCTCCTGTTCGCGGGAGTCTCCGGGCGGACGCGGAGACCGGGCCGTTTCAGCGCCTTTCAAGACAATGCACGCGCACCAAAAACATCGTTCTTCACAGAGCGCCCCAGAGGCCGCGGCGGTCACGTGGACGCCCTGGTTATTCCATTCCCTCCAATTCAACACAGATCTTCTTTATTAATTTTAATTTGTCATCAATAACCTGACAGGCACTCTTTCGGCAAGAAATACTGCATTAACTGTTTCACTCACCGTGGCAGCTATTAAAACGGGGATGGTGATTAGCAGGAATGAGGTCAAACTGAATAATGTGGGTATAAGTCGCTACCAGCAAAATGTATAACACGAGAGGATTTATGATGTTCACTTGCTGAAATGTAATTTAAAAACAGGATATCACCACCTGCTACGCTGGCTCGTCGTGTTACTCAGATCATTTAAACATTTCCTGCTAATATGTTTATTTGCTTCTGGCATATATTGCCATTTACTGTATTTCTAATAACTGCAGTTAAAATAAACTTAATTGTTGCTATCTACTTCATGTAAACATAGCAGGTAAATAAATCATCCCATGATTAGCTCAGACAATGCAAATTAGGGTGATTTAATCATCAATATTGGCAACAGAAAAATTAGTATTTGTGACCTCCTTGCAAAGAACGGAATTCGGTTCTCTTACTGAAGAGTCTGCGCACTAAGTAAGGATGTCACAGGGACGCTGGAAGACTGCACTAGCCGGAAACAATGTGACACACCATCGAGACGGCTGAGAACGCCGTCGAATGTTTACGGATGCTCAGCGTTCACACGTAAACTCTACATGTGCTCTTCTTGAAAAATCGGACACCCAGGAACATTGACGGGAGTCACTGCTGATCTGGAAATTGTGACCCACAGCCTTTGGCTGCACTTTCTAGGGAATTCAGATCAATGCAGACTTCCCTATAACGGTTTAAGACTTTTTCTTTTTTTTTAATTGGGAGGTCATTTAAATCCTGCGCTAAAAATAGAGAATATGTATTTTAAACGTGCAGCATATTTTAAATACAAAGGTTATTTGTAGGATTGCGTGTCCATGAGACAAAACAGCTCTCAAGAATCTTTCTCAGAGTGCACAAGTTCAGTCAGTCTGGCCTGGTATTTAATCCTTAAACCAAATAGCATATAAACCACTCAATTTAAGATCTCTGAGACTCGGGCTACACTGTGGACGGCAGCACAGGGCCAAAGCAGCAGAGCCACAGAAAGCCCTCCGATGACTGCGGGTGACGCGGTTCTGTGGCCCCGCCTACGGCCCCACGTCTTCCACCCCAACTCTCGGTTAAGGGCCGAGCCTGGGGTGACACGGTTTCCCCACAACTTTCACGCCTGCACATTTGTGCAAAAAAGTGAAATTTTAACTTAGCCATTCTGGAGTGGGGCGGCAAACCTCGTGGCTTGGCACGAAATTTCAGAAAATCATGCTTTGATTTTAAGAAATATCAAGAACTGTGTCGAGAAATAATGTGTCAAATTCTTCTCTGGGCGGCCCGTGCATCCTGGGAAACAAGCTACGCCTCATGCGGGAGAGCCCCCACCCATCGTCGGGACTGGCTTTATCACGGGCCAGCCTCCATGAGCGCCCCCACATGTCTTTCTGTGCATCTGAGAAAAAAAGCCAGTAGATATGGCTCTGTCTGCACACTGCCAGGGAGGCGCGGGTGCGCTGTATGAGCGCAGAGCAAACACGCCGAGAAAAAGCCACAGCTAAGGAGGCCTTTGCCTCTTCTCCTCCTCGGAGCCGTCTCTCGCCTAAATCAAGCAACGCTCCAGGAGCCAATTCCAGGGGCGGCCTCTCCAGGACCAGAGCTGTCACATTAGCAATCAGAGAACTTTTAGAAGAAAAGCAATGAATGCTAAACACCATGCAGTCCTGCGGGCAGGGCCCGGGCACCCACCTCCCCCATGGAAAATGAGCAGCCTGGGTCCCGGCTCGGGAAAGGCATTTCTTCCCGCCTGCCCCGCCCGCCGTGCGGGAGGGTTGCTCAAAGCCCCCCTGCTCTCCGGCGGCGAGTACAAGGCTTTACGTATCAGCCCCATTTGAATCGATGATGGGAGCGATGTTTGTAATTCGACATCAAGCAGCCCCGGCGTCTGGCGTGGCGTTTATTTGTTCTGTTGTTTTGGCAGGTAATCCGAGGGCCTCTCTCATCCGACATGTCAAGTCTGCAATCAAACAAAGAGGACTGGCGAATTCACTTTTACAGTGAGGCGAGCTGAATGCTATTACCCGCGTGTTTGTCACCGACCTGTGATCCCAGCCTCTCATCTGCCATCCGGATGGAGGCTACAAAGTGAAGCATCGGGGACAGGCGTTTCCCAGTAACTACCTGCTGCCAGCTATTATTTTAAGGATCCTGTGATTTTCTTTTATTTTGAGTAGAAAAAAACAAGGCAGCTGCGGTAATAAAAAGGCGTATCAACTAGTCACTTCCTGGCAGATTTGTCACTGGTGTGGATACAGTGGAGCCTTTTTTGTTGTTGTTGCTAGAAAATGTATACACTCGAATATAATACTGTAAATCTGGAGTATATGCTTCCAATAAAACCCGTTTTAGTACCTTGCATACTGGTAAACAAAATAAAAATGTATGCATCTTATAAAGAACTGCCGATACCATGTACACATGCGAGATGCCACCCACAAATCATGGGCTGACGGGAGATATTTTATGTTATATGATATGGGGTGAAAGTTATTATTTTTTTATTCCTAAATCACATTAACATAGCTACACAGCCATACATTATCACAGCTCTCCAGTAATGTTCTTAAGTATTTCCTAATGATGGATTGCATTTTAGGGAGTCCTAGGGCCCAAGTTTAACTATACAATTCCAAGTTGTGAATTAAATTGCAAAAAAAAAAAAAAAAAAAAAATAGAAACAAAAAACAAAACAAAACAGAAGAACAACTGCCAGAGCTTCTGGTAAGTGTTTTACTCCTGCACAATGCGCAGTCACCACAATCTTCTCCCCAGTTCCACACCTAAGAAGTCCCCCAAAATCATCAGCCACCAACAAAACCTTAGTGGTTCAGCGCATGTTTTGAAATTAATTGATGCAGCTCTTCCGTAGTGACTGGTCCTTTGGTGACACCTGGAAAATCGCCGCTAGGTGTTTGTCAAACCACAGAATTACAGGCAGAGCTTGCGTTTGCACCACTTGTATTTTGGAAGCTATACGTGGCTTCTGCCTCCGGCTCAGAGTCACCAGCGAGTCAAGGGCTGCGGCCCCCCGCTCACCGGCCCCCCAGTCCCCAGGTGTGTCCACAGGACTCGCGACCGGAACAAAGAACCCGACGCCTGGGCTCCCATCCGGAGCCGGAGTCGGACAATTCCGCACAATAACACGCGGCCCAAACAAAGAGTGATTAATGACTCGTGGGTCTGCCGCGCCATGTCGACCAGATAGGCTCAGAGTGGGCCTTTGAAGGAGAAAGGAAAAGAGTTTCGGGCTTTAAATATTTACTATTTCATTCATCAATGGAGCATGTAAAAGCAGAAACAAATATTCACACATCATTTTCCCCAGACTCCAACCCCCTCATCCTGCTCGCATGTAATGCTAATTTGCGCCAATCACCGTAATGGAAGGCGCGGGAGGAACCAGGTTACCAAGGCACAGGCAACGGTTTGGAGGGGGCCTCGGGCTCTCCTCCTGAATTTTGTTTGTCACAGGGGTTTCCGGAATGTTCCACAGTCTCTGTAACCCATCCAGTGTTCAGGCTCAGAGTTCGAGTCTGATTTGACGGTTTCCACGCAGTAGAGTACTCCAAAAGTTGTCTCTGTGTGGAAAGGAACCCTTTTGTTATCACCGGAAAAGGAAACCAGTGGGAAAAGTCCCCGCAAGTCAAACATCCTGCCCTTCAGAATAGGTCTAAAACGTGACCGTCCTTACAACAGCTGTGAGGTATGACTTCACAATGGTCCACTGGTCACGTCCGTCTTTGTTGTGTGTCTGGAGAGGTGGCCCACATGGTGTCCATGCTGGGGAGACCAAGGGGGACAAAAACAACTCTGACCCGGCCCCTCCCACACAGGGATGCTCCTGCAGCCTCTGCTGCTTCCATATGAAACCTGGGGCTCGCACCCCACACAGACCTGTGCCATCTGCCTGCATACCCCAGGGTCTCCGGCTGGGCTGGGCTGGGCCTCCCTGGCCTTGCTCAGTGCAGGGCCCTTGTTCCCTCGTCCTTGGACAGCTACAGATCTGATTCCCTGGCCAGGAGCACAATTACCCTTTCTGGGCCTAGTTTCAGCATTTAGCTCAAATGCCGCTTCCTCTAGGAAGCCCTCCATGCAGACCCTCCAGGTCACATGACCTCTCGCTCCCCTCACTGCACCCGGCAATCTCTTTCCAATGCTTACACAGTCCGAATTCCAGAGCCACTCCCTCACAAGGAAGCAGCTTCCCCCGTCAGCCCCAGTACGCAGCCTGACGTGCAGTAAGTGCCGGGACAATTATTTGAATGACAAATGAATGAAGGTCATTTGCTTGGTCTTTACCAGCAGGCAAACAGAGAACTCAGCCCGCAAGGTGTACCAGCATTTCATTTTCAATCTGCATCATTTAAATCGTTTTGTCTATCAGTCTAAATTCTCATAGTACTCAAGGCTATGTGACCTCAGCATTGAGATCCAGAAAAAGCCGTTTATGCAAAAAGCAGCATTCACACACCAGCACGAAGGCATAGGCACTGATGTGGGCACACACATTGCGTGTTACATTTAGAAAAGAAACCAGCAAGCACAGGCTTCGTGACCCTTCGGTGAAGATATTCCCACTTTGCACTTGTAAATTCCAGTCTCCACTTTGGCTGTGACTTAAGAAATTCTGTTGGACTGAATTTCAGGGATTTCATGATAGGGAGAGTGTCTCCTCTATTACTGAGCATTCCACAGAGGACCCTGTGTGTGTGTGTGTGTGTGTGTGTGTGTGTGTGGTGTGCATGCACGTGTGCATGTACTAGGGAAAGAGAGAAGGAGGAGATTGTTGTAGCTGTTGCGATTTTATATATGTATGCTTCAACAGACCTGCTGATTTCTCTCAGCATTGCCTTTCTGGGAGAAAGGCCAATTTTCTTCATTTTTAAAATATCATAACATTTGTGTTAGCGAAAACTATTATAAATGCCATCAGCTCCAGAATTCCAGTTTAATTTCTATTTTGACTTTATCAAAATTTGAGAAAAATATCTTTGGGGAATACAATTATCTGTGCTTAGCCTCAGCCCAGAGATAAACACAAACCAAAACTGTTCCTACAGCAGGGAGCGATTCAGGGAAGTCCCTGCTAAGTGTAGACACCACGGCCAAGGCGAGAGCTGGAACCGGACCCCACAGTATAATCTAAACAACATAATTCCGATCCCAGGGACTGCACCGTGTGGTCTCGCATATTGAATTTGTAAAAATCACATTAGAAAGGTACACAATATTTATAAAATACAAATACTGTTTTCTCACATTGTTTCTTACCTGAACACGGGTCAACTGCTTGTCTGGTTCCTTCTGATAGCTTAATTAAACAAACAAGAACGTTTTTGAAAAATGTCAGACCCTGATGTAAGAAATCACAGCATTTTAATATTTTAATATCTGAGAGCTGCCTAATGCTTCAGTAACGGCTAAACCTAGTTAAATTCCCATTGATGGTACTGATTATTCTAGGATCTGATTTTCTCCTCTGGCTTCATTTAAAATTGTAATCTTTCTCAACAGCTATCCACTATTGTTATTAGAATCTTACTTCTTGGATATTAATGACTCTTGAGAGTTTCCAAAACCGTACTGGAGTGTTTTCACAAGTCATTCCAAAAATACACTAGGTAAACTAATGAAACCTGGGATGCATTTTACATTATTCACCTGGAATACCAATACTCATTCATACTACTAAAATCACAGGCTGACTTGATGTGCATTTGCCGTCAAGAGGGATAATTGGCAGCCCCACCTTCCCAAGCAAATGCGGTGCCCAGGACAAGACGTGCGCGTGCCGAGCAGTCCCTGGCTCCCCAGTTGTTAATTATCGCTCTTGGCTGACACCCTCCCAGCAGGAGAAGGAAACTGATACATTTTAAGTGTATCAGCGAACACCGGGCAAGTGATACAAGTTGTGCAAGTTATTGTCAGATTGTCTCAGTTTCTCATGAAATCCTCACCATCAGTATCAGCCAGTCTGAGCCTCTTTCATTTGACAGATAAACAAATTGAGTCAAAGAACTTAAGTAACTTGCCCCAAGATATGGGCCAGGAGGAGCAGGAGCCACACTCGAACCCTGTCCTGCTCACCCTCGTACAATGAAAGAGAAGCAACGAACGTCTGACTCTAAATTGTCATTAAAACACATTACCCAGGGGGTGCTGGGGGCACAGCTGGTTAAGCGTCCGACCTGGTTTCGGCTCAGGTCGGGATCTCAGGGTAGTGAGACTGAGCCCTGAGTCCGGCTCCGTGATCAGTGCAGCGTCTGCTTGAGGTTCTCTCTCTCTCCTCTCTCCCTGTGCCCCGCCCCCATCTTTACCTCTCTCTCTAAAATCAATCCATCAATCTTTAAATTTATGTGTGTGGTGGGGGGGACCCAAGCCCCATCAATTTCACCTTGACGCATAAATAAGTAGCGGACGGGCTACCCTGTTATGCGGGTATCAGTGACTCGGGTATCAGTGACATGGTTGGGTAGGGACCCCCTCACCGGACACAGAGAATGCGACAGGTCCTGAACCAGAGTCGCATCTTTTCATCTCATCTTCGTGTCACTGCCACTTTGGATGCAACAAGTTCCCTTTCTCTTATTCCTCCTCGTCCCCTTGAACTTCATGTGGTTGAGTCCCTTGTCCCACCGGGTTAGGATTTTCAGATTCAGTCAAAATCCTTTGAAGGTCCCCATTTTATTTGTCTTTTCTCGGGGCTCTTTCCTATGACTGAGCATTTTGCTTTTGCTTCCTTCCGACCTGCAGGGTTCCTGGACGCCTTCACAGCTTGTGTCATCCCAGGAGCCATTTTCCTTCTGATCCTTCTTGGATCCTTTGGCAGAAAAGGTGTGGTTCTAAGAGTTGCGTGTGCAATGCTGACGAGGCAGTCCATGAAAAAAATGCCAAGTGTTTTTTAGAACTCCCGGGGCGGGAAGAACCTTCCCCACCCAAACACACTCTGCTCTTCCGAGGTGAAGGATGATCCAGAGATGCCCTCAGGGTCCCTCAGACAGTGGGTGACGTGACCAGGGCCAGGGCGGGACGCTGGGGCTCTTCACCTCGCATCCCGGCCACAGCTGCTAAGTACAGTTCCCCGGTGCAGGCATCACCTGGCATCTGCAGGGGGAGCCGCGCTTCTCCGACGAGGGGATCACATACACGGTACCATCTACAGCACAAAAGGAAGCCACAGTTGCTCCTGGAATTTGACGAGTTATACACCCAAAATATCGAACTCCAGGCACGTGGCACAAGAGGTACAATTTGCCAGGGTCCAGCGCTTGCTGCAGGCTCCTAAGAAAACAACCCAGCTCTAAACCTGTCATCTCTCCTGCCGCAGACCAACAACCGCCCCGGGAAGGAGCGCCAGCATCGGACGCTGATCAAGCGATATCAGTGGTGCAAGTTATTGGTGAATTGCCTCAGTTTCTCAAGAAATCCTCACAGTCGATACCAATGGGTATTATCCTTTCTCATTTTGCAGATAAAGAAATCGCGAATCAAAGAGTTTAAGTAACTTTCCCCAAGAAATGAGCCAGGAGCGGGAGAGCTGGACTGGAACCCACTTCTGCCCACCCTGGATCCCCATCGCCTGACTCGACGTGAACGCCCCCCACGGCGGGAAGCAGCATCGCCGTGATGACGACATTCTCTCATTCTGCCGGAAGACGTGGAGGCCGACCTGCGCCCGCTGTGAGAACACACAGCCTGGAAGCCCGGGTCCTCCCCTTTGGACTTGCCTGGGAGGACTGTGGGCTTGACAGTTTATGTCTTCTGCTGTTGTTACTTCTTATCAGTCTTTACACACCAGCGTAAGGAAGGAGAAAACCTTCGTGCTAAATGAGCAGAGAACACGGAGGACAGAAAGGGTCTTAGGCAAGCGCGGATCATTTACCACGGAGAAAGTCTGCTAGTGGATTAAAGCATATTGCCTGGGCCTTTAAAGGTATCTATTAGCAATTTACAGAAATTAAAATAGCTAAAGGCCTGTTGTTTTCAGAATTCAGAGCTGAGCCTATGGCCTCACACCAGATGATGCTGAAAACTAGCCTCCCTGGGAATTCACATCAAACTCTGGTTCATAATTTATGGAGTGACATAGACTTGGACACTGATTAGCTACCTATCAGTTCTATAATAAAGGTGGCATAACCCCTAGTTTATCATTCATTTATCTGAAGTCATTTTGAATAATATCAGAAGATAGTAATGTAATCATTATGCTGTATAGCAGTCCTGGGCCGGCACACAGGGCCAGCGGGGTCAGACCCCTGGCAGGGTTCACGCCGCTTAATTTACTCACTTCTTACACATTTATAGAATTGGAGTCAACAGTGTAGTATCGAAGTTGGACCCGTGAGCAGATGCTTACACAAATTGATACTAAGATGTTCAACAGGAAACTCAAGAAGACTTAATAACTGTAATAATAATCTTTTCTGAGAGTCAGGCTTGCACTCGAGTTTGAAACAAGTCATTCAGTGCTCAATGACTAGCGCGGATTTCCTTTGACTCTGCCCGACCTGAAGGGTTTATCGACAACCACTTTGCTGCTATGAAACGCTCTATTAGGAAAACTGTGTCTTCGGGCCACAGGGAGGAGGGTCGATTCCTCCGGAGAAGGGTTCGTTGGGAAGACTCTGCCAGCGCAGCCACAGCGGGGGAAGAGGGAGTCCAGAGAAGCCAGTGGCTCACAGAGATGCTAGAAAAATCCGCTTGGGAGGGGCCGAGGGGCTAGGGGAGCAGCAGGCAAAGGGGCAGGAGGCAGGAGCCCTTCTCCAGCCCGGGTGAGGAGGGCCAAGGGGATGGAACCAAAGGAATGGGGCTTCTGTTGAAGGGGGACATGGTCGTTTATCTATGCCGTTTACCCGTGAAGCCGCATTCACTTCCAAAGGTGTCAGCCAAGCCCGGGGTTCCCTTGTGAGGTCAGTTTGCAATTTCCTCCAGGGTCGTGGCCCATCCACTGTCCTCTAGGAACCGTGCTGGGTATGTGCAGGCCGCAGGGCTCCGTGATGCTCTCGGGGGGCCTCTCAGCCCCTAAAATGTAAAAAAGCAGAGGAGAAACTGTGACGGGAAATTAAGAAGACAGTTTCTGAAATGACTCCCGAAGACACTGCTGGGCGACGTCCTCACCTCCTTGTACTCAGGGTGTGTGCCCAGACCTGAGAGGAATGGCGCGGGCCCTTCCTGCCACAGGTCCCGGCACAAGGCCTGAACACTGCAGTGAGGGACAAAAAGACCCGTTGGATAACAAACACAGTGGAACCACATGACAGTCACAAAAATTCTGCAGCAGCGAGTTCCCAAAGAGTATTTCCGTTTAAGTAGAGCCCAATACGGAAAAAGGAAATCAGTGTTCCAGCCAAGTCAGTTCTCCTTCCAGAATGGGCTTGTTTCCATCAAGCATCCCAAACTTCTATTCAGACTTTAGTTTGGCCAACCCTACAGGCGGCCCCGCACATCTTGGAGGCATCAACAAAGGATGAGTGTCTACCACGTACCTGTCAAGGATCTCTTCTGCCTGCCCCACCCCCCCCAGTGGCCTTTTCAGTCATGGTCCAGAGAGGAGGGGCGTCTACAAAGGGCAGGAAAACTGAGAATAACTCAGCAAAGGGGCACAGGGCATGGGAGAACCCACCAGGTCCAGGAGGAGAGGCAGGTGGCCCAGTAGACAGGAGGGTGAACAAAAGCATCAGACAGACCAGTCACTTCCTACAGCTGACCTTGGACAAGGTACTTGACCCTGAAGAGTCTGTTTTCAGATTTGTAAGAAGGGCTAATATTGGCATAGACTAGGTGGGGTTCCTATGAGAGACGATGCATGTACATTCTTACTGAAGAGCTTGGTGCTGTTAAGACCTCAAAATTGCTCTATTCCTGATAGTTGCTACTGCAAATGCAGCTACTTTGAACTCGAGAAAGCAATGCACCTTCTGGTGAAATTTCCTCCATATCAGGGTTCCTAGCCTGGGGTTTTTCCTGATTTTCAGACACCCCTGAAAACTATATTCTCAGTGTGTATGTGTGTGTGTGTGTGTGTGTGTGTGCATGTGTGTGTGTGTACATGCATTTGTATGGTTATGTGTGTATCACACATGCACATACACACACACACATAATCACATACGTACAGACAAATGTGTGGTATCTATACATATATAAAATATACGTTTTCACGTTTTCCTGGGGGGATAATCACAAAATTGTATCAGACTTACAACAGGGTCTGCTAAACAAAACAGGGAAAGAACAAAGCCCAAGAGTTACTTAGTAACAGCACAGGATGTGGGGATGTTGGTTTCCTCAAACATGAGCTAATCATCGTATTGTATCTCGCCCACCGTTCAAACTAAACCTAATAATTTCCTAGAAAGTCAGCCTTGTTGGCTGAAAAATGTTTACAGATAGCCATGGGGAGAAAGGAGAGCAGGGAGCTCCTTGCTATTTGCAGAGGTCTGAGGAGGCAGATTTTCTAGACAGGCTACAATTTTATGGATGCCATCCTGAAGCAAAGGCAGCTGTAGGATAGGTTTTTTCCCCCAAGGGAAATAGATTCCAGTGGACTCACCACCAAAGG
This sequence comes from Mustela putorius furo, assembly GCF_011764305.1. Lineage (NCBI taxonomy): Eukaryota > Metazoa > Chordata > Mammalia > Carnivora > Mustelidae > Mustela > Mustela putorius. The sequence continues at coordinate 4,490 of NW_025422371.1, read as the reverse complement.
GAAATCCATCAAAGACACGTTACTGGAAGGTGACAATGAAGCAGAAGGGGGGGTTCTCACCCATCCGCTAGAACCAGGAAGGTGCGGAGATACCAGTCAGGGGGACCTGCAGGGGACCTGCAGAAACAGAAGGCCACGTGGGGATGCCATATTCTCAGGGGACATGCGAGTGATGAACTCCCACCCCAGAGGAAACAATGACCTTCAAAATGACTGTAGGTCAGTGTTCACATGGTAAATACACACACTGAATCCTTAATGGAAATGATCACTGAAATTTGAAGGAATCCGGCCAGAGTAAACATGATCAGAGCTTTGCTTCTCAATCGTTCCAGAGAAACAGTGGAGCACGCAAACAAAGATGGGACCCACAAACCCTGACCTTCCAGCTCCTCCCCATCTCCTACAGCGCTAGAATCTTCCAAGTCTCCTGTCCACCGTTCACTCTTCAATGAAGGCTCTGCACCGACAGATGCAGCTAGTATGTTCTGCCCAGAGACCTAAGCTCTCCATATCACGTTCATCTCTTTCAGAGCACAGAAACATAAAATACAATGATTTAGCTTTTCTCTGTTTTCAAGGTAAAGGAATGAATCAACGACCAAAGGAAGGGAAGGCTGGTCCTTACTTTCACTGGGAGAATTGAGATATTAAGACTAGGTAAGATGGGTGCCTGGGTGGCTCAGTCGATTAAGTGTCTGACTCTTGGTTTTGGCTCAGGTCATGATCACATGGTCATGGGATTGAGCCCCACATTAGACTCCATGTTCAGTGGGGAGTCTGCTTGAGATTCTCTCTCTTCCTCTGCCCCTTACGCCCCTCTAAAACAAACAAAACGGAAAAAAAAAAAAAACAATAACCAAAATGGAAGACTTGTCTGAACAGATGTCAAAATACACTCTGAAGCTACACACACATTAAAACGTAGTGATACTCTCCCAGGAGGGACAATGGACACGGTTCAGAAATGTGACATGTATCACATGTGAACTTCTGTCAGGTTATAAAGTGGTACTTCACATCAGTGGGAAAGGTACATCCCTTCATAAATGCTATGGGGAAACTTGGCTCTTCACTCAAACAAAAAACACGTAGATATAGTCTTCATCCAACTCATCAAATTTAATTCCTAATTTTTTAAAGATTGAAACATTTAAAAATATTTTTAAAAATGGACAGATATTATCACATTGTGGGGTTGGGAAAAGCTTTTGTAAAAACTTGGAAAAAAAAGAAGACAAAGGTTGGCAAACTGAATAGACAAAGAGATTAGGAGCCAGCTTATGTAAAGAAGACCAACAAATCAATAAGAAAAATACAAAAACAATTCAAAATAGACAAATGGGCAAAATACTTAAAAGGGCTCTCCACAAATGAGAAAAATCAAAAATCCAATTAAACATTAGAAAAAATGGCTCATTTGCCATTAATACTGCAGGAAATAAAGATTAAAACCAAAAACAAGAGATGACATCCTCCAGATTAGCAAAAAAATATAGAAGTCTAACAATATCAAATATTGGCCAAAATTTGGAAAGTGGGATATCACAGACCCCCCTGGTGCAAATATCATTGTTACGGCCACTTAGAAAAGCAAGGGCAGTGGTTCCCAGAAGAAGCAAGGGACACACATTTCCTACAACTCACAAATCTCATATGCAAGTCTTTGCCAGAGAAACTTGTGCAAAAGTCTATCCCCATCATTATTTGCAATAGTTACAACTGGGGAAAACCCCAAATATTCATCAATACAGGAGCCTTAAAAATAAACTATGTATATTTATGTATCAACATGGATACATTTCAAAACAATGCTGAGTTTAAATAGCAAGTTAACAAATAAAACCATGATAGTATTTCTGAATTTTTAATGCACACAGAACAGTACCAGACAGTATCTACATCTCTGAGTAAAATATCTATTTTATGACCTCAAGATTATGCCAAATTCACTGTAGTAACTTATACATAGGAAGAGAGAAAAAACGGGCCTGGACACAGGTGACAAAGAGATCAATGTCGTCTGTACGTTTTTATTGTACGTAAAACATTTAAGACTTGGGGGAAGAATATAGTAAAATGTATATTTTATGCATCTCAATCAGGACCCCATTGGGTGTAGAAGAACACAATATTCTTGGCTCACATGTCTAAGAACCAGGGGCCAGGCAGCTTCCTGCATAAGCTTCATCAAGGGGTCAGCTCTATCTTTCTGTCATTCTCCTAGCTCTGCCTCCTGTGTTAGACTGCCCTTTGTCCCTTGTCCTGGTTTGTCTCATGGCAGCAAAATGGCTGCAAAGGATCCAGGCTTCTCAATCCTCACAGGGTATCTTGGGGAAAAGGGGGACTCTTGAGAAGGGGAAGGACAGACATCCACCAAGAGTTAACAAAAGATGAAAAAGCTACTTGGGCCTTCAATTTATTTATACTCCAATTTCAAATAAATTCTTATGACTTTACAAAATTGTAATAGGTATCAAAGGGACAAGAGGTTTGACACTGTTTTCCAGAGACTCTGAGGCCAAGGTATTGGTTTACACCAAAGAATGCGTTGAAGGCCCTCAGAGGGAGGCCCCCCAGCCACTGGGAGGAGTCAGAGTCAGGTCCTGGGTGAAGACTGGGCCTTGAGCTCTGGCCCTACAAGGTCCCAGAAACTAAACATTTCCCTCCTACCCCTTCCCTTAGAGTGAAAGGGGATTATCCAGTTAGGTCTCCTCACCGGAAGTCTCATTCTGTCCTTGTCAATACAGATGAAAAGACCGTGCGAATTCCTCTACTATCTCAGACAGCGACAACCATTCTTACCAAACCTCAAGGTAATTAGATCCCAGTGTTTGAACTCATTAGCAAGAAGGAAAATTCTAACACTGTGACCATTAACAATCTAATTTAAATTGCTTTATAACGAACGAACAAACAAAAAAACTTTCCGATTTGTAAAATGATGGGGGGTGCAACAGAGTGAAAACTGAATAGAGATGCATGTAGTCAAATCTAAAGCTCGTTTTAAGAGTAGAGCACAATCTTTTAAAAAAATTTTTTTCCCACCCTTTGGAAAAAAAAAAAAAAATGGTATGCCACTTGAAAACTCTTTAATCTCTAGGACTTTGCCCTAGGACTTGCCACCTAATGGCAATTTCATGGTATTCTCCAATGTTCCATGCGTCCTCTTGATAACCTGGCCCATGAATTTTAACATATTAATTACTTTTTAATTAAAAAAGGCTCCATGAATGGGCTTGGCAAGACAAAGGGTAAAGGGTGCTGCGGTCGCGCACAAGACGAGTCCCGTCAAGCTGAGCAAGGAGAAGGCACAGAACAGAACATTGAAAGAACCAAAGACTTGGGGAAGGACAGGTATGCAAAGCTTCTCCATCCCTGAGCATGGGGACAGGCAGGTGACACTTTCCTGCAGCGTGGCATGCCTTGGATAAAGCACCCCGAGGTGCACAGTTTCCCCTTCTGGCACACTCAGCAGGGCGCACCGACTGCGCGGTTATCCTTTTGTGGATACAGAGAAAATTGATTTGCCATATGAACTGCGGCTTAAACCTTTAAAGAGAAATCATTATTTTAAATCACCATTTTTTTATTCACCTGGACAAGAAAGGCTCTAGAAAAATTTGAATGTTTCCTAACGAGGCAGGGCCTCATCTATTCTGGGACTACCTAGTACACAGCTTCAAGACCTGCCTTTGAGTTTTGTGTCTCGCCCCCCTCGCCCTAGTTGTCAGTGTCCGCGCCAGCCGTCCACTTCTGTTGTCATGGTGCTTACCTTCTGAAGTCCTCTCGGTTTCCTTCTCAGCCCGAAGCTTCCAGCAGACCAGGAGCTGGGAAGCGAGATCATTATGAACTGAATGTGAAAAAAGGGTCAATGACAGTGATGCTCGGCTTCCCTGCTGGCCTTGGCATGGTTATTTCAAGGTTTCAGAAGTGGCCCCCTTCCGTATAAGGGGCGCGGGCGCCGCGTTCACAGCCCCAAACCCAGACCGTTCTCCCTGACTGACTGGGCGACCCGCAAACCATGCTCACTTCAATCTCAGGGCTGGATGCTCATCTGTCAAATGCGGGGAACAGCTGGTACCTACCCCCACAGACAGTCTCGCAAGCCCGTGGAGTGCTTGGGCATGGCTGCTGTCACTGGGGACATTAGGGCTGGGTGTGGTGCTGGTTGGGCAAGAGTGAGGCAGGGATGGATGGGAGGAGGTCGGTACGAGGTAAGAAACAAGTTTCAGCTACTTATAAAAACCGTCCGTCTTCATTGAACAGACACATCTCAAAAAAAAAAAAAAAGAAAGTTGTGACAATTTTACTTGATTGAAGCATCATGACCCTTCGGTTTCGCTCAGGACACGATCTCGGGGTCATGGGATCGAGCCCCCTCGTCAGGCGCACAGCAGCATGGGTGCTTGAGATTCTCTCTCTCTCCCTCAGCCCCTTCCCCTGCTTTGTGCTATAAGTAAATAAATAAATAAAACCTTACCCCAAAA